>NW_027182898.1:22500-237500 GCF_041146395.1 Eulemur rufifrons | reverse complement strand
TTAAGGGTTAGGGTAAGGCTTAGGGGTTAGGGTGAAGGGTTAGGGTCAAGGGTTAGGGTTTTTGTTAGGCATAGCGTTGGGGTTAGAAGTAAGGGTTACTGTCAGTGTTAGGGTTGTAGGTAGGGTTACGGTTAGGGTTAGCGGTTTAGAATTAGGGTTAGGGATTAGGTGTCACAGTGATGACTAGGAGATAGGGTTAGAATTATGGGATAGGGGTTGTCCTCAGGAAATGGGTTATGCATTAACGTTAGGATAAGAGGTTAAAGTTAGGCTCACGGTGAGGTTTACGTGTTAAGGGGAGAAATAGGAACAGGGTTGGGTGTTATGTTCAGGGTTAGGGTTATCTGTTAAAGGTATTGTTTATGCTTAGCGCACGGGCCCTGTCTGCATTAGGCGGGCGGGGGGAGTTTAGGGGGCTGGGATTGTACCCGGGAACCCACTCTATCATACTCTGGGTATGGGCCCGTGGGTTTCATGCAGGACACAGTGGTAGAGCCGCCTTTCACGCATGGCAAGGGAGGATTGCAGGGTTTCTAAACTCCAAGAAAGCAAGAAGTCTGAGAATTAGATTTAGGGTTAGGATTCTGGTTAGGGTTAAGGATGAAGTTTAGTGTTAGGGTGAGGGCTTAGGGTTAGGGATTAGGGTTAGGGTTAAAGTTTACTCTTAGGTTTAACGGTTACACTTTGGTTTAGGGTTGAGGTTTACGGTTAGGGTTAAGATGAGGGGTTAGGGTTTGGTACAGGGTTAGGGTTAAGTGTTAGGTTTAGGGTTGAAGATTAGGATTAGGGTTAGGATTAAAGGTTAGCGCGAGAGTTAACGCTTAGGGTTAAGGTTAAGATTTAGGGTTTAGGGTTAGTTTTAGGGTTAGAGTTATGTGCTATGGTTTGTGTTAGAGGTTAGGGTTAGGTTTACTGGTCACGCTTAGGGTTACGTTTAGGGGGTATCATTAGGGTTATGGTTAGGGTTAGGGTTAAGAGATAGGATTAGGGTTAAGTGTTGGGCTTAGGGTTAGGGTTTAGTGTTAAGGTTAGCGTTAAGGATTAGGGTTAGGGTCAGTGTTAAATGCTTGGGTGCGGGCAATGTTTAGGGTCAGGGTTTAGGTTCACGGATAGGGTTAGTGTTAAGGGATACGGGTAGGTTTAGGGTTCAGGGTTAGTGTTAGCATTAGGGCTTAAGGTTAGGATTAGGCGGTAGGTTAGATTTAGGGTTAGATCTAGGCGTTAGGGTAAGGGCTAGCGTTAGGGTTAAGAGATAGCGTTAGGTTTAATGCTTAGGATTACGGTTAGGGTTTGGGGTTAAAGTAAGTGTTAGGGGTTAGGTTTAAGGATTCAAGGTTAGGGTTATTTTTAGCTGTAGTGTTAGGGTTAGGGATAAGGGATCCCATTTGCATTAAGGGTCTTCCTTACTGTAGGGTTAAGGGTTAGGCTTAGAGTTAAAGGTTAAGGTTAGTGTCAGGGTTAAGATTTAGGGTGAGGGTTAACGGTTAGGGTAAAGGTTAAGCGTTAGGTTTAGGGCTTAGTGATTAGGGTTTTTGGTTAGGGTTAGGGTTAGGGTTAGTGTTAGGGTTAGCGGTTAGGAGTTAGTGTTTTATGAAGGGGTATGGTTAGAATTAGGATTGGGGTTAGAGTTAGGGTGAGGTATAGGGGTTAGGTTTAGGGGTTAGTTTTAGGGTAAAAGGATAGGATTAGAGTTACGGGTTGGGCTTAGGTTTAGGGTTAAAGTTTACCGCTAGGGTTCGGGATAGGGTTCAGGGTTAGCTTTAGGGGTTCTGGTTAGGGGTAGGTGTTAGGTTAGTGTCAGGGTTAGGTCTAGTCCTGAGGGTAAGGTTTAGGGTTAGCTTTAAGAGTTAGGGTTAGGTTTAATGGTTAGGATTAGGATTAGGGTTAAGGGTTAGGGTAGGGCTTAGGGGTTAGGGTGAAGGGTTAGGGTCAAGGGTTAGGGTTTTTGTTAGGCATAGCGTTGGGGTTAGAAGTAAGGGTTACTGTCAGTGTTAGGGTTGTAGGTAGGGTTACGGTTAGGGTTAGCGGTTTAGAATTAGGGTTAGGGATTAGGTGTCACAGTGAGGACTAGGAGATAGGGTTAGAATTATGGGATGGGGTTGTTCTCAGGAAATGGTTTATGCATTAACGTTAGGATAAGAGGTTAAAGTTAGGCGCACGGTGAGGTTTACGTGTTAAGGGGAGAAATAGCAACAGGGTTGGGTGTTATGTTCAGGGTTAGGGTTATCTGTTAAAGGTATTGTTTATGCTTAGCGCACGGGCCCTGTCTGCATTAGGCGGGTGGGGGGAGTTTAGGGGGCTGGGATTGTACCCGGGAACCCACTCTATCATACTCTGGGTATGGGCCCGTGGGTTTCATGCAGGACACAGTGGTAGAGCCTCCTTTCACGCATGGCATGGGAGGATTGCAAGCTTTCTAAACTCTAAGAAAGCAAGAAGTCTGAGAATTAGATTTAGGGTTAGGATTCTGGTTAGGGTTAAGGATGAAGTTTAGTGTTAGGGTGAGGGCTTAGGGTTAGGGATTAGGGTTAGGGTTAAAGGTTACTCTTAGGTTTAACGGTTACAGTTCGGTTTAGGGTTGAGGTTTACGGTTAGGGTTAAGATGAGGGGTTAGGGTTTGGTAGACGTTTAGGGTTAAGTGTTAGGTTTAGGGTTGAAGATTAGGATTAGGGTTAGGATTAAAGGTTAGCGCGAGAGTTAACGCTTAGGGTTAAGGTTAAGAGTTAGGGTTTAGGGTTAGTTTTAGGGTTAGAGTTATGTGCTATGGTTTGTGTTAGAGGTTAGGGTTAGGTTTACTGGTCACGGATAGGGTTACGTTTAGGGGGTAGCATTAGGGTTAGGGTTAGGGTTAAGGGATAGGATTAGGGATAAGTGTGGGGCTTAGGGTTAGGGTTTAGTGTTAGGGTTAGCATTAAGGATTAGGGTTAGGGTCAGGGTTAAATGCTTGGGTGCGGGTAATGGTTAGGGTCAGGGTTAAGGTTCACGGATAGGGTTAGTGTTAAGGGTTCCGGGTAGGTTTAGGGTTCAGGGTTAGTGTTAGCATTAGGGCTTAAGGTTAGGATTAGGCGGTAGGTTAGATTTAGGGTTAGATCTAGGCGTTAGGGTAAGGGCTAGCGTTAGGGTTAAGAGATAGGTTTAGGTTTAATGCTTAGGATTAGGGTTAGGGTTTGGGGTTAAAGTAAGTGTTAGGGGTCAGGTTTAAGGATCCAAGGTTAGGGTTATTTTTAGCTGCACTGTTAGGGTTAGAGATAAGGGATCCCATTAGCATTAAGGGTCTTCCTTACTGTAGGGTTAAGGGTTAGGCTTAGAGTTAAAGTTTAAGGTTAGGGTCAGTGTTAAGATTTAGGGTGAGGGTTAACGGTTAGGGTAAAGGTTAAGTGTTAGGGTTAGGGATTAGTGATTAGGGTTTTTGGTTAGTGTTAGGGTTAGCGGTTAGGAGTTAGTGTTTTATGAAGGGGTATGGTTAGAATTAGGATTGGGGTTAGAGTTAGGGTGAGGTATAGGGGTTAGGTTTAGGGGTTAGTTTTAGGGTAAAAGGATAGGATTAGAGTTACGGGTTGGGCTTAGGTTTAGGGTTAAAGTTCACTGCTGGGGTTAGGGATAGGGTTCAGGGTTAGCTTTAGGGGTTCTGGTTAGGGTTCGGTGTTAGGTTAGTGTCAGGGTTACGTCTAGTCGTGAGGGTAAGGTTTAGGGTTAGCTTTAAGAGCTAGGGTTAGGTTTAATGGTTAGGATTAGGATTAGGGTTAAGGGTTAGGGTAAGGCTTAGGGGTTAGGGTGAAGGGTTAGGGTCAAGGGTTAGGGTTTTTGTTAGGCATAGCGTTGGGGTTAGAAGTAAGGGTTACTGTCAGTGTTAGGGTTGTAGGTAGGGTTACGGTTAGGGTTAGCGGTTTAGAATTAGGGTTAGGGATTAGGTGTCACAGTGATGACTAGGAGATAGGGTTAGAATTATGGGATAGGGGTTGTTCTCAGGAAATGGGTTATGCATTAACGTTAGGATAAGAGGTTAAAGTTAGGCACACGGTGAGGTTTACGTGTTAAGGGGAGAAATAGGAACAGGGTTGGGTGTTATGTTCAGGGTTATGGTTATCTGTTAAAGGTATTGTTTATGCTTAGCGCACGGGCCCTGTCTGCATTAGGCGGGCGGGGGGAGTTTAGGGGGCTGGGATTGTACCCGGGAACCCACTCTATCATACTCTGGGTATGGGCCCGTGGGTTTCATGCAGGACACAGTGGTAGAGCCGCCTTTCACGCATGGCAAGGGAGGATTGCAGGGTTTCTAAACTCTAAGAAAGCAAGAAGTCTGAGAATTAGATTTAGGGTTAGGATTCTGGTTAGGGTAAAGGATGAAGTTTAGTGTTAGGGTGAGGGCTTTGGGTTAGGGATTAGGGTTAGGGTTAAAGGTTACTCTTAGGTTTAACGGTTACACTTTGGTTTAGGGTTGAGGTTTACGGTTAGGGTTAAGATGAGGGGTTAGGGTTTGGTACAGGGTTATTGTTAAGTGTTAGGTTTAGGGTTGAAGATTAGGATTAGGGTTAGGATTAAAGGTTAGCGTGAGAGTTAACGCTTAGGGTTAAGGTTAAGGGTTAGGGTTTAGGTTTAGGTTTAGGGTTAGTTTTAGGGTTAGAGTTATGTGCTATGGTTTGTGTTAAAGGTTAGGGTTAGATTTACTGGTCACGGTTAGGGTTACGTTTAGGGGTTAGCATTAGGGTTAGGGTTAGGGTTAGGGTTAAGGGATAGGATTAGGGTTAAGTGTTGGGCTTAGGGTTAGGGTTTAGTGTTAAGGTTAGCGTTAAGGATTAGGGTTAGGGTCAGTGTTAAATGCTTGGGTGCGGGTAATGGTTAGGGTCAGGGTTAAGGTTCACGGATAGGGTTAGTGTTAAGGGTTACGGGTAGGTTTAGGGTTCAGGGTTAGTGTTAGCATTAGGGCTTAAGGTTAGGATTAGGCGGTAGGTTAGATTTAGGGTTAGATCTAGGCGTTAGGGTAAGAGCTAGCGTTATGGTTAAGAGATAGGGTTAGGTTTAATGCTTAGGATTAGGGTTAGGGTTTGGGGTTAAAGTAAGTGTTAGGGGTTAGGTTTAAGGATCAAAGGTTAGGGTTATTTTTAGCTGTAGTGTTAGGGTTAGGGATAAGGGATCCCATTAGCAATAAGGGTCTTTCTTACTGTAGGGTTAAGGGTTAGGCTTAGAGTTAAAGGTTAAGGTTAGGGTCAGGGTTAAGATTTAGGGTGAGGGTTAACGGTTAGGGTAAATGTTAAGCGTTAGTGTTAGGGATTAGTGATTAGGGTTTTTGGTTAGTGTTAGGGTTAGCGGTTAGGAGTTAGTGTTTTATGAAGGGGTATGGTTAGAATTAGGATTGGGTTTAGAGTTAGGGTGAGGTATAGGGGTTAGGTTTAGGGGTTAGTTTTAGGGTAAAAGGATAGGATTAGGGTTACGGGTTGGGCTTAGGTTTAGGGTTAAAGTTTACGGCTAGGGTTAGGGATAGGGTTCAGGGTTAGCTTTAGGGGTTCTGGTTAGGGTTAGGTGTTAGGTTAGTGTCAGGGTTAGGTCTAGTCGTGAGGGTAATGTTTAGGGTTAGCTTTAAGAGCTGGGGTTAGGTTTAATGGTTAGGATTAGGATTAGGGTTAAGGGTTAGGGTAAGGCTTAGGGGTTAGGGTGAAGGGTTAGGGTCAAGGGTTAGGGTTTTTGTTAGGCATAGCGTTGGGGTTAGAAGTAAGGGTTACTGTCAGTGTTAGGGTTGTAGGTAGGGTTACGGTTAGGGTTATCGGTTTAGAATTAGGGTTAGGGATTAGGTGTCACAGTGATGACTAGGAGATAGGGTTATAATTATGGGATAGGGGTTGTTCTCAGGAAATGGGTTATGCATTAACGTTAGGATAAGAGGATAAAGTTAGGCGCACGGTGAGGTTTACGTGTTAAGGGGAGAAATAGGAACAGGGTTGGGTGTTATGTTCAGGGTTAGGGTTATCTGTTAAAGGTATTGTTTATGCTTAGCGCACAAGCCCTGTCTGCATTAGGAGGGAAGGGGGAGTTTAGAGGGCTGGGATTGAACCCGGGAACCCACTCTATCATACTCTGGGTATGGGCCCTTGGTTTCATGCAGGACACAGTGGTAGAGCCTCCTTTCACGCATGGCATGGGAGGATTGCAGGCTTTCTAAACTCTAAGAAAGCAAGAAGTCTGAGAATTAGATTTAGGGTTAGATTCTGGTTAGGGTTGAGGATGAAGTTTAGTGTTAGGGTGAGGGCTTAGGGTTAGGGATTAGGGTTAGGGTTAAAGGTTATTCTTAGGTTTAACGGTTACACTTTGGTTTAGGGTTGAGGTTTACGGTTAGGGTTAAGATGAGGGGTTAGGGTTTGGTACAGGGTTAGGGTTAAGTGTTAGGTTTAGGGTTGAAGATTAGGATTAGGGTTAGGATTAAAGGTTAGCGTGAGAGTTAATGCTTAGTGTTAAGGTTAAGAGTTAGGGTTTAGGGTTAGGGTTAGGGTTAGGGTTAGTTTTAGGGTTAGAGTTATGTGCTATGGTTTGTGTTAGAGGTTAGGGTTAGGTTTACTGGTCACGGTTAGGGTTACATTTAGGGGGTAGCATTAGGGTTAGGGTTAGGGTTAAGGGATAGGATTAGGGTTAAGTGTGGGGCTTAGGGTTAGGGTTTAGTGTTAGGTTTATCATTAAGGATTAGGGTTAGAATCAGGGTTAAATGCTTGGGTGCGGGTAATGGTTAGGGTCAGGGTTAAGGTTCACGGATAGGGTTAGTGTTAAGGGTTACGGGTAGGTTTAGGGTTCAGGGTTAGTGTTAGGGTTAGTGCTTAAGGTTAGGATTAGGCGGTAGGTTAGATTTAGGGTTAGATCTAGGCGTTAGGGTAAGGGCTAGCGTTAGGGTTCAGAGATAGGGTTACGTTTAATGCTTAGGATTAGGGTTAGGGTTTGAGGTTAAAGTAAGTGTTAGGGGTTAGGTGTAAGGATACAAGGTTAGGGTTATTTTTAGCTGTAGTGTTAGGGTTAGGGATAAGGGATCCCATTAGCATTAAGGGTCTTCCTTACTGTAGGGTTAAGGGTTAGGCTTAGAGTTAAAGGTTAAGGTTAGGGTCAGTGTTAAGATTTAGGGTGAGGGTTAACGGTCAGGGTAAAGGTTAAGCGTTAGGGTTAGGGATTAGTGATTAGGGTTTTTGGTTAGTGTTAGGGTTAGCGGTTAGGCGTTAGTGTTTTATGAAGGGTATGGTTAGAATTAGGATTGGTGTTAGAGTTAGGGTGAGGTATAGGGGTTAGGTTTAGTGGTTAGTTTGAGGGTAAAAGGATAGGATTAGGGTTACGGGTTGGGCTTAGGTTTAGGGTTAAAGTTTACTGCTGGGGTTAGAGATAGGGTTCAGGGTTAGCTTTAGGGGTTCTGGTTAGGGTTAGGTGTTAGGTTAGTGTCAGGGTTAGGTCTAGTCGTGAGGGTAAGGTTTAGGGTTAGCTTTAAGAGATAGCGGTAGGTTTAATGGTTAGGATTAGGATTAGGGTTAAGGGTTAAGGTAAGGCTTAGGGGTTAGGGTGAAGGGTTAGGGTGAAGGGTTAGGGTTTTTGTTAGGCATAGCGTTGGGGTTAGAAGTAAGGGTTACTGTCAGTGTTAGGGTTGTAGGTAGGGTTACGGTTAGGGTTAGCGGTTTAGAATTAGGGTTAGGGATTAGGTGTCACAGTGATGACTAGTAGATACGGTTAGAATTATGGGATAGGGGTTGTTCTCAGGAAATGGGTTATGCATTAACGTTAGGATAAGAGGTTAAAGTTAGGCACACGGTGAGGTTTACGTGTTAAGGGGAGAAATAGGAACAGGGTTGGGTGTTATGTTCAGGGTTAGGGTTATCTGTTAAAGGTATTGTTTATGCTTAGCGCACGGGCCCTGTCTGCATTAGGCGGGCGGGGGGAGTTTAGGGGGCAGGGATTGTACCCGGGAACCCACTCTATCATCCTCTGGGTATGGGTTCGTGGGTTTCATGCAGGACACAGTGGTAGAGCCTCCTTTCACGCATGGCATGGGAGGATTGCAGGCTTTTTAAACTCTAAGAAAGCAAGAAGTCTGAGAATTGGATTTAGGGTTAGGATTCTGGTTAGGGTTAAGGATGAAGTTTAGTGTTAGGGTGAGGGCTTAGGGTTAGAGATTAGGGTTAGGGTTAAAGGTTACTCTTAAGTTTATCGGTTACCCTTTGGTTTAGGGTTGAGGTTTATGGTTAGGGTTAAGATGAGGGGTTAGGGTTTGGTACAGGGTTAGGGTTAAGTGTTAGGTTTAGGGTTGAAGATTAGGATTAGGGTTAGGATTAAAGGTTAGCGTGAGAGTTAACACTTAGGGTTAAGGTTAAGAGTTAGGGTTTAGGGTCAGGGTTAGGGTTAGTTTTAGGGTTAGAGTTATGTGCTATGGTTTGTGTTAGAGGTTAGGGTTAGGTTTACTGGTCACGGTTAGGGTTACGTTTAGGGGTTAGCATTAGGGTTAGTGTTAGGGTTAGGGTTAAGGGATAGGATTAAGGTTAAGTGTTGGGCTTAGGGTTAGGATTTAGTGTTAAGGTTAGCATTAAGGATTAGGGTTAGGGTCAGGGTTAAATGCTTGGGTGCGGGTAATGGTTAGGGTCAGGGTTTAGGTTCACGGATAGGGTTAGTGTTAAGGGTTACGGGTGGTTTTAGGGTTCAGAGTTACTGTTAGCATTAGGGCTTAAGGTTAGGATTAGGCGGTAGGTTAGATTTAGGGTCAGATCTAGGCGTTAGGGTAAGGGCTAGCGTTAGGGTTAAGAGATAGGGTTAGGTGTAAAGCTTAGGTTTAGCTTTAGGGTTTGGGGTTAAAGTAAGTGTTAGGGGTTAGGTTTAAGGATCCAAGGTTAGGGTAATTTTTAGCTGTAGTGTTAGGGTTAGGGTTAGGGTTAGGGTTAGGGTTAGAGTTATGTGCTATGGTTTGTCTTAGAGGTTAGGGTTAGGTTTACTGGTCACGGTTAGGGTTACGTTTAGGGGGTAGCATTAGGGTTAGGGTTAGGGTTAAGGGATAGGATTAGGGATAAGTGTTGGGCTTAGGGTTAGGGTTTAGTGTTAGGTTTAGCATTAAGGATTAGGGTTAGGGTCAGGGTTAAATGCTTGGGTGCGTGTAATGGTTAGGGTCAGGGTTAAGGTTCACGGATAGGGTTAGTGTTAAGGGTTACGGGTAGGTTTAGGGTTCAGGGTTAGTGTTAGCATTCGGGCTTAAGGTTAGGATTAGGCGGTAGGTTAGATTTAGGGTTAGATCTAGGCGTTAGGGTAAGGGCTACCGTTAGGGTTAAGAGATAGGGTTAGGTTTAATGCTTAGGATTAGGGTTAGGGTTTGGGGTTAAAGTAAGTGTTAGGGGTTAGTTTTAAGGATCCAAGGTTAGGGTTATTTTTAGCTGTAGTGTTAGGGTTAGGGATAAGGGATCCCATTAGCATTAAGGGTCTTCCTTACTGTAGGGTTAAGGGTTAGGCTTAGAGTTAAAGGTTAAGGTTAGGGTCAGTGTTAAGATTTAGGGTGAGGGTTAACGGTTAGGGTAAAGGTTAAGCGTTAGGGTTAGGGATTAGTGATTAGGGTTTTTGGTTAGTGTTAGGGTTAGCGGTTAGGAGTTAGTGTTTTATGAAGGGGTATGGTTAGAATTAGGATTGGGGTTAGAGTTAGGGTGAGGTATAGGGGTTAGGTTTAGGGGTTAGTTTTAGGGTAAAAGGATAGGATTAGGGTTACGGGTTGGGCTTAGGTTTAGGGTTAAAGTTTACTGCTAGGGTTAGGGATAGGGTTCAGGGTTAGCTTTAGGGGTTCTGGTTAGGGTTAGGTGTTAGGTTAGTGTCAGGGTTAGGTCTAGTCGTGAGGGTAAGGTTTAGGGTTAGCTTTAAGAGCTAGGGTTAGGTTTAATGGTTAGGATTAGGATTAGGGTTAAGGGTTAGGGTAAGGCTTAGGGGTTAGGGTGAAGGGTTAGGGTCAAGGGTTAGGGTTTTTGTTAGGCATAGCGTTGGGTTTAGAAGTAAGGGTTACTGTCAGTGTTAGGGCTGTAGGTAGGGTTACGGTTAGGGTTAGCGGTTTAGAATTAGGGTTAGGGATTAGGTGTTCCAGTGATGACTAGGAGATAGGGTTAGAATTATGGGATAGGGGTTGTTCTCAGGAAATGGGTTATGCATTAACGTTAGGATAAGAGGTTAAAGTTAGGCACACGGTGAGGTTTACGTGTTAAGGGGAGAAATAGGAACAGGGTTGGGTGTTATGTTCAGGGTTAGGGTTATCTGTTAAAGGTATTGTTTATGCTTAGCGCACGGGCCCTGTCTGCATTAGGCGGGCGGGGGGAGTTTAGGGGGCTGGGATTGTACCCGGGAACCCACTCTATCATACTCTGTGTATGGGCCCGTGGGTTTCATGCAGCAAACAGGGGTAGAGCCTCCTTTCACGCATGGCATGGGAGGATTGCAGGCTTTCTAAACTCTAAGAAAGCAAAAGTCTGAGAATTAGATTTAGGGTTAGGATTCTGGTTAGGGTTAAGGATGAAGTTTAGTGTTAGGGTGAGGGCTTAGGTTTAGGGAATAGGGTTAGGGTTAAAGGTTACTCTTAGGTTTAACGGTTACACTTTGGTTTAGGGTTGAGGTTTACGGTTAGGGTTAAGATGAGGGGTTAGGGTTTGGTACAGGGTTAGGGTTAAGTGTTAGGTTTAGGGTTGAAGATTAGGATTAGGGTTAGGATTAAAGGTTAGCGTGAGAGTTAACGCTTAGGGTTAAGGTTCAGAGCTAGGGTTTAGGGTTAGGTTTAGGGTGAGGGTTAGTTTTAGGGTTAGTGTTATGTGCTATGGTTTGTGTTAGAGGTTAGGGTTAGGTTTAGTGGTCACGGTTAGGCTTACGATTAGGGGGGTAGCATTAGGGTTAGGGTTAGGGTTAAGGGATAGGATTAGGGATAAGTGTTGTGCTTAGGGTTAGGGTTTAGTGTTAGGGTTAGCATTAAGGATTAGGGTTAGGGTCAGGGTTAAATGCTTGGGTGCGGGTAATGGTTAGGGTCAGGGTTAAGGTTCACGGATAGGGTTAGTGTTAAGGGTTACGGGTAGGTTAAGGGTTCAGGGTTAGTGTTAGCATTAGGGCTTAAGGTTAGGATTAGGCGGTAGGTTAGATTTAGGGTTAGATCTAGGCGATAGGGTAAGGGCTAGCGTTAGGGTTAAGAGATAGGCTTAGGTTTAATGCTTAGGATTAGGGTTAGGGTTTGGGGTTAAGTAAATGTTAGGGGTCAGGTTTAAGGATACAAGGTTAGGGTTATTTTTAGCTGCAGTGTTAGGGTTAGACATAAGGGATCCCATTAGCATTAAGGGTCTTCCTTACTGTAGGGTTAAGGGTTAGGCTTAGAGTTAAAGGTTAAGGTTAGGGTCAGTGTTAAGATTTAGGGTGAGGGTTAACGGTTAGGGTAAAGGTTAAGTGTTAGGGTTAGGGATTAGTGATTAGGGTTTTTGGTTAGTGTTAGGGTTAGCGGTTAGGAGTTAGTGTTTTATGAAGGGGTATGGTTAGAATTAGGATTGGGGTTAGAGTTAGGGTGAGGTATAGGGGTTAGGTTTAGGGGTTAGTTTTAGGGTAAAAGGATAGGATTAGGGTTACGGGTTGGGCTTAGGTTTAGGGTTAAAGTTCACTGCTGGGGTTAGGGATAGGGTTCAGGGTTAGCTTTAGGGGTTCTGGTTAGGGTTAGGTGTTAGGTTAGTGTCAGGGTTACGTCTAGTCGTGAGGGTAAGGTTTAGGGTTAGCTTTAAGAGCTAGGGTTAGGTTTAATGGTTAGGATTAGGATTAGGGTTAAGGGTTAGGGTAAGGCTTAGGGGTTAGGGTGAAGGGTTAGGGTCAAGGGTTAGGGTTTTTGTTAGGCATAGCGTTGGGGTTAGAAGTAAGGGTTACTGTCAGTGTTAGGGTTGTAGGTAGGGTTACGGTTAGGGTTAGCGGTTTAGAATTAGGGTTAGGGATTAGGTGTCACAGTGATGACTAGGAGATAGGGTTAGAATTATGGGATAGGGGTTGTTCTCAGGAAATCGGTTATGCATTAACGTTAGGATAAGAGGTTAAAGTTAGGCGCACGGTGAGGTTTACGTGTTAAGGGGAGAAATAGAACAGGGTTGGGTGTTATGTTCAGGGTTAGGGTTATCTGTTAAAGGTATTGTTTATGCTTAGCGCACGGGCCCTGTCTGCATTAGGCGGGCGGGGGGAGTTTAGGGGGCTGGGATTGTACTCGGGAACCCACTCTATCATACTCTGGGTATGGGCCCGTCTGTTTCATGCAGGACACAGTGGTAGAGCCGCCTTTCACGCATGGCAAGGGAGGATTGCAGGGTTTCTAAACTCTAAGAAAGCAAGAAGTCTGAGAATTAGATTTAGGGTTAGGATTCTGGTTAGGGTTAAGGATGAAGTTTAGTGTTAGGGTGAGGGCTTAGGGTTAGGGATTAGGGTTAGGGTTAAAGTTTACTCTTAGGTTTAACGGTTACACTTTGGTTTAGGGTTGAGGTTTACGGTTAGGGTTAAGATGAGGGGTTAGGGTTTGGTACAGGGTTAGGGTTAAGTGTTAGGTTTAGGGTTGAAGATTAGGATTAGGGTTAGGATTAAAGGTTAGCGGGAGAGTTAACGCTTAGAGTTAAGGTTAAGGGTTAGGGTTTAGGTTTAGGTTTAGGGTTAGTTTTAGGGTTAGAGTTATGTGCTATGGTTTGTGTTAAAGGTTAGGGTTAGATTTACTGGTCACGGTTAGGGTTACGTTTAGGGGTTAGCATTAGGGTTAGGGTTAGGGTTAGGGTTAAGGGATAGGATTAGGGTTAAGTGTTGGGCTTAGGGTTAGGGTTTAGTGTTAAGGTTAGCGTTAAGGATTAGGGTTAGGGTCAGTGTTAAATGCTTGGGTGCGGGTAATGGTTAGGGTCAGGGTTAAGGTTCACGGATAGGGTTAGTGTTAAGGGTTACGGGTAGGTTTAGGGTTCAGGGTTAGTGTTAGCATTAGGGCTTAAGGTTAGGATTAGGCGGTAGGTTAGATTTAGGGTTAGATCTAGGCGTTAGGGTAAGAGCTAGCGTTATGGTTAAGAGATAGGGTTAGGTTTAATGCTTAGGATTAGGGTTAGGGTTTGGGGTTAAAGTAAGTGTTAGGGGTTAGGTTTAAGGATCAAAGGTTAGGGTTATTTTTAGCTGTAGTGTTAGGGTTAGGGATAAGGGATCCCATTAGCAATAAGGGTCTTTCTTACTGTAGGGTTAAGGGTTAGGCTTAGAGTTAAAGGTTAAGGTTAGGGTCAGGGTTAAGATTTAGGGTGAGGGTTAACGGTTAGGGTAAATGTTAAGCGTTAGTGTTAGGGATTAGTGATTAGGGTTTTTGGTTAGTGTTAGGGTTAGCGGTTAGGAGTTAGTGTTTTATGAAGGGGTATGGTTAGAATTAGGATTGGGTTTAGAGTTAGGGTGAGGTATAGGGGTTAGGTTTAGGGGTTAGTTTTAGGGTAAAAGGATAGGATTAGGGTTACGGGTTGGGCTTAGGTTTAGGGTTAAAGTTTACGGCTAGGGTTAGGGATAGGGTTCAGGGTTAGCTTTAGGGGTTCTGGTTAGGGTTAGGTGTTAGGTTAGTGTCAGGGTTAGGTCTAGTCGTGAGGGTAATGTTTAGGGTTAGCTTTAAGAGCTGGGGTTAGGTTTAATGGTTAGGATTAGGATTAGGGTTAAGGGTTAGGGTAAGGCTTAGGGGTTAGGGTGAAGGGTTAGGGTCAAGGGTTAGGGTTTTTGTTAGGCATAGCGTTGGGGTTAGAAGTAAGGGTTACTGTCAGTGTTAGGGTTGTAGGTAGGGTTACGGTTAGGGTTATCGGTTTAGAATTAGGGTTAGGGATTAGGTGTCACAGTGATGACTAGGAGATAGGGTTATAATTATGGGATAGGGGTTGTTCTCAGGAAATGGGTTATGCATTAACGTTAGGATAAGAGGATAAAGTTAGGCGCACGGTGAGGTTTACGTGTTAAGGGGAGAAATAGGAACAGGGTTGGGTGTTATGTTCAGGGTTAGGGTTATCTGTTAAAGGTATTGTTTATGCTTAGCGCACAAGCCCTGTCTGCATTAGGAGGGAAGGGGGAGTTTAGAGGGCTGGGATTGAACCCGGGAACCCACTCTATCATACTCTGGGTATGGGCCCTTGGTTTCATGCAGGACACAGTGGTAGAGCCTCCTTTCACGCATGGCATGGGAGGATTGCAGGCTTTCTAAACTCTAAGAAAGCAAGAAGTCTGAGAATTAGATTTAGGGTTAGATTCTGGTTAGGGTTGAGGATGAAGTTTAGTGTTAGGGTGAGGGCTTAGGGTTAGGGATTAGGGTTAGGGTTAAAGGTTATTCTTAGGTTTAACGGTTACACTTTGGTTTAGGGTTGAGGTTTACGGTTAGGGTTAAGATGAGGGGTTAGGGTTTGGTACAGGGTTAGGGTTAAGTGTTAGGTTTAGGGTTGAAGATTAGGATTAGGGTTAGGATTAAAGGTTAGCGTGAGAGTTAATGCTTAGTGTTAAGGTTAAGAGTTAGGGTTTAGGGTTAGGGTTAGGGTTAGGGTTAGTTTTAGGGTTAGAGTTATGTGCTATGGTTTGTGTTAGAGGTTAGGGTTAGGTTTACTGGTCACGGTTAGGGTTACATTTAGGGGGTAGCATTAGGGTTAGGGTTAGGGTTAAGGGATAGGATTAGGGTTAAGTGTGGGGCTTAGGGTTAGGGTTTAGTGTTAGGTTTATCATTAAGGATTAGGGTTAGAATCAGGGTTAAATGCTTGGGTGCGGGTAATGGTTAGGGTCAGGGTTAAGGTTCACGGATAGGGTTAGTGTTAAGGGTTACGGGTAGGTTTAGGGTTCAGGGTTAGTGTTAGGGTTAGTGCTTAAGGTTAGGATTAGGCGGTAGGTTAGATTTAGGGTTAGATCTAGGCGTTAGGGTAAGGGCTAGCGTTAGGGTTCAGAGATAGGGTTACGTTTAATGCTTAGGATTAGGGTTAGGGTTTGAGGTTAAAGTAAGTGTTAGGGGTTAGGTGTAAGGATACAAGGTTAGGGTTATTTTTAGCTGTAGTGTTAGGGTTAGGGATAAGGGATCCCATTAGCATTAAGGGTCTTCCTTACTGTAGGGTTAAGGGTTAGGCTTAGAGTTAAAGGTTAAGGTTAGGGTCAGTGTTAAGATTTAGGGTGAGGGTTAACGGTCAGGGTAAAGGTTAAGCGTTAGGGTTAGGGATTAGTGATTAGGGTTTTTGGTTAGTGTTAGGGTTAGCGGTTAGGCGTTAGTGTTTTATGAAGGGTATGGTTAGAATTAGGATTGGTGTTAGAGTTAGGGTGAGGTATAGGGGTTAGGTTTAGTGGTTAGTTTGAGGGTAAAAGGATAGGATTAGGGTTACGGGTTGGGCTTAGGTTTAGGGTTAAAGTTTACTGCTGGGGTTAGAGATAGGGTTCAGGGTTAGCTTTAGGGGTTCTGGTTAGGGTTAGGTGTTAGGTTAGTGTCAGGGTTAGGTCTAGTCGTGAGGGTAAGGTTTAGGGTTAGCTTTAAGAGATAGCGGTAGGTTTAATGGTTAGGATTAGGATTAGGGTTAAGGGTTAAGGTAAGGCTTAGGGGTTAGGGTGAAGGGTTAGGGTGAAGGGTTAGGGTTTTTGTTAGGCATAGCGTTGGGGTTAGAAGTAAGGGTTACTGTCAGTGTTAGGGTTGTAGGTAGGGTTACGGTTAGGGTTAGCGGTTTAGAATTAGGGTTAGGGATTAGGTGTCACAGTGATGACTAGTAGATACGGTTAGAATTATGGGATAGGGGTTGTTCTCAGGAAATGGGTTATGCATTAACGTTAGGATAAGAGGTTAAAGTTAGGCACACGGTGAGGTTTACGTGTTAAGGGGAGAAATAGGAACAGGGTTGGGTGTTATGTTCAGGGTTAGGGTTATCTGTTAAAGGTATTGTTTATGCTTAGCGCACGGGCCCTGTCTGCATTAGGCGGGCGGGGGGAGTTTAGGGGGCAGGGATTGTACCCGGGAACCCACTCTATCATCCTCTGGGTATGGGTTCGTGGGTTTCATGCAGGACACAGTGGTAGAGCCTCCTTTCACGCATGGCATGGGAGGATTGCAGGCTTTTTAAACTCTAAGAAAGCAAGAAGTCTGAGAATTGGATTTAGGGTTAGGATTCTGGTTAGGGTTAAGGATGAAGTTTAGTGTTAGGGTGAGGGCTTAGGGTTAGAGATTAGGGTTAGGGTTAAAGGTTACTCTTAAGTTTATCGGTTACCCTT
The DNA here is from genome assembly GCF_041146395.1 of Eulemur rufifrons. Lineage (NCBI taxonomy): Eukaryota > Metazoa > Chordata > Mammalia > Primates > Lemuridae > Eulemur > Eulemur rufifrons. The sequence goes on along the minus strand of NW_027182898.1, from coordinate 221,294 downwards.
TGGTTTAGGGTTGAGGTTTATGGTTAGGGTTAAGATGAGGGGTTAGGGTTTGGTACAGGGTTAGGGTTAAGTGTTAGGTTTAGGGTTGAAGATTAGGATTAGGGTTAGGATTAAAGGTTAGCGTGAGAGTTAACACTTAGGGTTAAGGTTAAGAGTTAGGGTTTAGGGTCAGGGTTAGGGTTAGTTTTAGGGTTAGAGTTATGTGCTATGGTTTGTGTTAGAGGTTAGGGTTAGGTTTACTGGTCACGGTTAGGGTTACGTTTAGGGGTTAGCATTAGGGTTAGTGTTAGGGTTAGGGTTAAGGGATAGGATTAAGGTTAAGTGTTGGGCTTAGGGTTAGGATTTAGTGTTAAGGTTAGCATTAAGGATTAGGGTTAGGGTCAGGGTTAAATGCTTGGGTGCGGGTAATGGTTAGGGTCAGGGTTTAGGTTCACGGATAGGGTTAGTGTTAAGGGTTACGGGTGGTTTTAGGGTTCAGAGTTACTGTTAGCATTAGGGCTTAAGGTTAGGATTAGGCGGTAGGTTAGATTTAGGGTCAGATCTAGGCGTTAGGGTAAGGGCTAGCGTTAGGGTTAAGAGATAGGGTTAGGTGTAAAGCTTAGGTTTAGCTTTAGGGTTTGGGGTTAAAGTAAGTGTTAGGGGTTAGGTTTAAGGATCCAAGGTTAGGGTAATTTTTAGCTGTAGTGTTAGGGTTAGGGTTAGGGTTAGGGTTAGGGTTAGAGTTATGTGCTATGGTTTGTCTTAGAGGTTAGGGTTAGGTTTACTGGTCACGGTTAGGGTTACGTTTAGGGGGTAGCATTAGGGTTAGGGTTAGGGTTAAGGGATAGGATTAGGGATAAGTGTTGGGCTTAGGGTTAGGGTTTAGTGTTAGGTTTAGCATTAAGGATTAGGGTTAGGGTCAGGGTTAAATGCTTGGGTGCGTGTAATGGTTAGGGTCAGGGTTAAGGTTCACGGATAGGGTTAGTGTTAAGGGTTACGGGTAGGTTTAGGGTTCAGGGTTAGTGTTAGCATTCGGGCTTAAGGTTAGGATTAGGCGGTAGGTTAGATTTAGGGTTAGATCTAGGCGTTAGGGTAAGGGCTACCGTTAGGGTTAAGAGATAGGGTTAGGTTTAATGCTTAGGATTAGGGTTAGGGTTTGGGGTTAAAGTAAGTGTTAGGGGTTAGTTTTAAGGATCCAAGGTTAGGGTTATTTTTAGCTGTAGTGTTAGGGTTAGGGATAAGGGATCCCATTAGCATTAAGGGTCTTCCTTACTGTAGGGTTAAGGGTTAGGCTTAGAGTTAAAGGTTAAGGTTAGGGTCAGTGTTAAGATTTAGGGTGAGGGTTAACGGTTAGGGTAAAGGTTAAGCGTTAGGGTTAGGGATTAGTGATTAGGGTTTTTGGTTAGTGTTAGGGTTAGCGGTTAGGAGTTAGTGTTTTATGAAGGGGTATGGTTAGAATTAGGATTGGGGTTAGAGTTAGGGTGAGGTATAGGGGTTAGGTTTAGGGGTTAGTTTTAGGGTAAAAGGATAGGATTAGGGTTACGGGTTGGGCTTAGGTTTAGGGTTAAAGTTTACTGCTAGGGTTAGGGATAGGGTTCAGGGTTAGCTTTAGGGGTTCTGGTTAGGGTTAGGTGTTAGGTTAGTGTCAGGGTTAGGTCTAGTCGTGAGGGTAAGGTTTAGGGTTAGCTTTAAGAGCTAGGGTTAGGTTTAATGGTTAGGATTAGGATTAGGGTTAAGGGTTAGGGTAAGGCTTAGGGGTTAGGGTGAAGGGTTAGGGTCAAGGGTTAGGGTTTTTGTTAGGCATAGCGTTGGGTTTAGAAGTAAGGGTTACTGTCAGTGTTAGGGCTGTAGGTAGGGTTACGGTTAGGGTTAGCGGTTTAGAATTAGGGTTAGGGATTAGGTGTTCCAGTGATGACTAGGAGATAGGGTTAGAATTATGGGATAGGGGTTGTTCTCAGGAAATGGGTTATGCATTAACGTTAGGATAAGAGGTTAAAGTTAGGCACACGGTGAGGTTTACGTGTTAAGGGGAGAAATAGGAACAGGGTTGGGTGTTATGTTCAGGGTTAGGGTTATCTGTTAAAGGTATTGTTTATGCTTAGCGCACGGGCCCTGTCTGCATTAGGCGGGCGGGGGGAGTTTAGGGGGCTGGGATTGTACCCGGGAACCCACTCTATCATACTCTGTGTATGGGCCCGTGGGTTTCATGCAGCAAACAGGGGTAGAGCCTCCTTTCACGCATGGCATGGGAGGATTGCAGGCTTTCTAAACTCTAAGAAAGCAAAAGTCTGAGAATTAGATTTAGGGTTAGGATTCTGGTTAGGGTTAAGGATGAAGTTTAGTGTTAGGGTGAGGGCTTAGGTTTAGGGAATAGGGTTAGGGTTAAAGGTTACTCTTAGGTTTAACGGTTACACTTTGGTTTAGGGTTGAGGTTTACGGTTAGGGTTAAGATGAGGGGTTAGGGTTTGGTACAGGGTTAGGGTTAAGTGTTAGGTTTAGGGTTGAAGATTAGGATTAGGGTTAGGATTAAAGGTTAGCGTGAGAGTTAACGCTTAGGGTTAAGGTTCAGAGCTAGGGTTTAGGGTTAGGTTTAGGGTGAGGGTTAGTTTTAGGGTTAGTGTTATGTGCTATGGTTTGTGTTAGAGGTTAGGGTTAGGTTTAGTGGTCACGGTTAGGCTTACGATTAGGGGGGTAGCATTAGGGTTAGGGTTAGGGTTAAGGGATAGGATTAGGGATAAGTGTTGTGCTTAGGGTTAGGGTTTAGTGTTAGGGTTAGCATTAAGGATTAGGGTTAGGGTCAGGGTTAAATGCTTGGGTGCGGGTAATGGTTAGGGTCAGGGTTAAGGTTCACGGATAGGGTTAGTGTTAAGGGTTACGGGTAGGTTAAGGGTTCAGGGTTAGTGTTAGCATTAGGGCTTAAGGTTAGGATTAGGCGGTAGGTTAGATTTAGGGTTAGATCTAGGCGATAGGGTAAGGGCTAGCGTTAGGGTTAAGAGATAGGCTTAGGTTTAATGCTTAGGATTAGGGTTAGGGTTTGGGGTTAAGTAAATGTTAGGGGTCAGGTTTAAGGATACAAGGTTAGGGTTATTTTTAGCTGCAGTGTTAGGGTTAGACATAAGGGATCCCATTAGCATTAAGGGTCTTCCTTACTGTAGGGTTAAGGGTTAGGCTTAGAGTTAAAGGTTAAGGTTAGGGTCAGTGTTAAGATTTAGGGTGAGGGTTAACGGTTAGGGTAAAGGTTAAGTGTTAGGGTTAGGGATTAGTGATTAGGGTTTTTGGTTAGTGTTAGGGTTAGCGGTTAGGAGTTAGTGTTTTATGAAGGGGTATGGTTAGAATTAGGATTGGGGTTAGAGTTAGGGTGAGGTATAGGGGTTAGGTTTAGGGGTTAGTTTTAGGGTAAAAGGATAGGATTAGGGTTACGGGTTGGGCTTAGGTTTAGGGTTAAAGTTCACTGCTGGGGTTAGGGATAGGGTTCAGGGTTAGCTTTAGGGGTTCTGGTTAGGGTTAGGTGTTAGGTTAGTGTCAGGGTTACGTCTAGTCGTGAGGGTAAGGTTTAGGGTTAGCTTTAAGAGCTAGGGTTAGGTTTAATGGTTAGGATTAGGATTAGGGTTAAGGGTTAGGGTAAGGCTTAGGGGTTAGGGTGAAGGGTTAGGGTCAAGGGTTAGGGTTTTTGTTAGGCATAGCGTTGGGGTTAGAAGTAAGGGTTACTGTCAGTGTTAGGGTTGTAGGTAGGGTTACGGTTAGGGTTAGCGGTTTAGAATTAGGGTTAGGGATTAGGTGTCACAGTGATGACTAGGAGATAGGGTTAGAATTATGGGATAGGGGTTGTTCTCAGGAAATCGGTTATGCATTAACGTTAGGATAAGAGGTTAAAGTTAGGCGCACGGTGAGGTTTACGTGTTAAGGGGAGAAATAGAACAGGGTTGGGTGTTATGTTCAGGGTTAGGGTTATCTGTTAAAGGTATTGTTTATGCTTAGCGCACGGGCCCTGTCTGCATTAGGCGGGCGGGGGGAGTTTAGGGGGCTGGGATTGTACTCGGGAACCCACTCTATCATACTCTGGGTATGGGCCCGTCTGTTTCATGCAGGACACAGTGGTAGAGCCGCCTTTCACGCATGGCAAGGGAGGATTGCAGGGTTTCTAAACTCTAAGAAAGCAAGAAGTCTGAGAATTAGATTTAGGGTTAGGATTCTGGTTAGGGTTAAGGATGAAGTTTAGTGTTAGGGTGAGGGCTTAGGGTTAGGGATTAGGGTTAGGGTTAAAGTTTACTCTTAGGTTTAACGGTTACACTTTGGTTTAGGGTTGAGGTTTACGGTTAGGGTTAAGATGAGGGGTTAGGGTTTGGTACAGGGTTAGGGTTAAGTGTTAGGTTTAGGGTTGAAGATTAGGATTAGGGTTAGGATTAAAGGTTAGCGGGAGAGTTAACGCTTAGAGTTAAGGTTAAGAGTTAGGGTTTAGGGTTAGTTTTAGGGTTAGAGTTATGTGCTATGGTTTGTGTTAGAGGTTAGGGTTAGGTTTACTGGTCACGGTTAGGGTTACGTTTAGGGGGTATCATTAGGGTTATGGTTAGGGTTAGGGTTAAGGGATAGGATTAGGGTTAAGTGTTGGGCTTAGGGTTAGAGTTTAGTGTTAAGGTTACCATTAAGTATTAGGGTTAGGGTCACGGTTAAATGCTTGGGTGCGGGTAATGTTTAGGGTCAGGGTTTAGGTTCACGGATAGGGTTAGTGTTAAGGGATACGGGTAGGTTTAGGGTTCAGAGTTAGTGTTAGCATTAGGGCTTAAGGTTAGGATTAGGCGGTAGGTTAGATTTAGGGTTAGATCTAGGCGATAGGGTAAGGGCTAGCGTTAGGGTTAAGAGATAGCGTTAGGTTTAATGCTTAGGATTACGGTTAGGGTTTGGGGTTAAAGTAAGTGTTAGGGGTTAGGTTTAAGGATCCCAGGTTAGGGTTATTTTTAGCTGTAGTGTTAGGGTTAGGGATAAGGGATCCCATGAGCATTAAGGGTCTTCCTTACTCTAGGGTTAAGGGTTAGGCTTAGAGTTAAAGGTTAAGGTTAGTGTCAGGGTTAAGATTTAGGGTGAGGGTTAACGGTTAGGGTAAAGGTTAAGCGTTAGGTTTAGGGATTAGTGATTAGGGTTTTTGGTTAGTGTTACGGTTAGGGTTAGTGTTAGGGTTAGCGGTTAGGAGTTAGTGTTTTATGAATGGGTATGGTTAGAATTAGGATTGGGGTTAGAGTTAGGGTGAGGTATAGGGGTTAGGTTTAGGGGTTAGTTTTAGGGTAAAAGGATAGGATTAGGGTTACGGGTTGGGCTTAGGTTTAGGGTTAAAGTTTACTGCTTGGGTTAGGGATAGGGTTCAGGGTTAGCTTTAGGGGTTCTGGTTAGGGTTAGGTGTTAGGTTAGTGTCAGGGTTAGGTCTAGTCGTGAGGGTAAGGTTTAGGGTTAGCTTTAAGAGTTAGGGTTACGTTTAATGGTTAAGATTAGGATTAGGGTTAAGGGTTAGGGTAAGGCTTAGGGGTTAGGGTGAAGGGTTAGGGTCAAGGGTTAGGGTTTTTGTTAGGCATAGCGTTGGGGTTAGAAGTAAGGGTTACTGTCAGTGTTAGGGTTGTAGGTAGGGTTACGGTTAGGGTTAGCGGTTTAGAATTAGGGTTAGGGATTAGGTGTCACAGTGATGACTAGGAGATAGGGTTAGAATTATGGGATAGGGGTTGTTCTCAGGAAATGGGTTATGCATTAACGTTAGCATAAGAGGTTAAAGTTAGGCGCACGGTGAGGTTTACGTGTTAAGGGGAGAAATAGGAACAGGGTTCGGTGTTATGTTCAGGGTTAGGGTTATCTGTTAAAGGTATTGTTTATGCTTAGCGCACGGGCCCTGTCTGCATTAGGCGGGCGGGGGGAGTTTAGGGGCCTGGGTTTGTACCCGGGAACCCACTCTATCATACTCTGGGTATGGGCCCGCGGGTTTCATGCAGGACACAGTGGTAGAGCCTCCTTTCACGCATGGCATGGGAGGATTGCAGGCTTTCTAAACTCTAAGAAAGCAAGAAGTCTGAGAATTAGATTTAGGGTTAGGATTCTGGTTAGGGTTAAGGATGAAGTTTAGTGTTAGGGTGAGGGCTTAGGGTTAGGGATTAGGGTTAGGGTTAAAGGTTACTCTTAGGTTTAACGGATACACTTTGGTTTAGGGTTGAGGTTTACGGTTAGGGTTAAGATGAGGGGTTAGGGTTTGGTACAGGTTTAGGGTTAAGTGTTAGGTTTAGGGTTGAAGATTAGGATTAGGGTTAGGATTAAAGGTTAGCGTGAGAGTTAAGGCTTAGGGTTAATGTTAAGGGTTAGAGTTTAGGGTTAGGTTTAGGGTTAGTTTTAGGGTTAGAGTTATGTGCTATGGTTTGTGTTAGAGGTTAGGGTTAGATTTACTGGTCACGGTTAGGGTTAAGTTTAGGGGTTAACATTAGGGTTAGGGTTAGGGTTAGGGTTAGGGTTAAGGGATAGGATTAGGGTTAAGTGTTGGGCTTAGGGTTAGGGTTTAGTGTTAAGGTTAGCGTTAAGGATTAGGGTTAGGGTCAGTGTTAAATGCTTGGGTGCGGGTAATGGTTAGGGTCAGGGTTAAGGTTCACGGATAGGGTTAGTGTTAAGGGTTACGGGTAGGTTTAGGGTTCAGGGTTAGTGTTAGCATTAGTGCTTAAGGTTAGGATAAGGCGGTAGGTTAGATTTAGGGTTAGATCTAGGCGTTAGGGTAAGAGTTAGCGTTATGGTTAAGAGATAGGGTTAGGTTTAATGCTTAGGATTAGGGTTAGGGTTTGGGGTTAAAGGAAGTGTTAGGGGTTAGGTTTAAGGATCAAAGGTTAGGGTTATTTTTAGCTGTAGTGTTAGGGTTAGGGATAAGGGATCCCATTAGCAATAAGGGTCTTTCTTACTGTAGGGTTAAGGGTTAGGCTTAGAGTTAAAGGTTAAGGTTAGGGTCAGGGTTAAGATTTAGGGTGAGGGTTAACGGTTAGGGTAAATGTTAAGCGTTAGTGTTAGGGATTAGTGATTAGGGTTTTTGGTTAGTGTTAGGGTTAGCGGTTAGGAGTTAGTGTTTTATGAAGCGGTATGGTTAGAATTAGGATTGGGGTTAGAGTTAGGGTGAGGTATAGGGGTTAGGTTTAGGGGTTAGTTTTAGGGTAAAAGGATAGGATTAGAGTTACGGGTTGGGCTTAGGTTTAGGGTTAAAGTTTACCGCTAGGGTTAGGGATAGGGTTCAGGGTTAGCTTTAGGGGTTCTGGTTAGGGTTAGGTGTTAGGTTAGTGTCAGGGTTAGGTCTAGTCGTGAGGGTAAGGTTTAGGGTTAGCTTTAAGAGCTAGGGTTAGGTTTAATGGTTAGGATTAGGATTAGGGTTAAGGGTTAGGGTAAGGCTTAGGGGTTAGGGTGAAGGGTTAGGGTCAAGGGTTAGGGTTTTTGTTAGGCATAGCGTTGGGGTTAGAAGTAAGGGTTACTGTCAGTGTTAGGGTTGTAGGTAGGGTTACGGTTAGGGTTAGCGGTTTAGAATTAGGGTTAGGGATTAGGTGTCACAGTGAGGACTAGGAGATAGGGTTAGAATTATGGGATGGGGTTGTTCTCAGGAAATGGTTTATGCATTAACCTTAGGATAAGAGGTTAAAGTTAGGCGCAGGGTGAGGTTTACCTCTTAAGGGGAGAAATAGCAACAGGGTTCGGTGTTATGTTCAGGGTTAGGGTTATCTGTTAAAGGTATTGTTTATGCTTAGCGCACGGGCCCTGTCTGCATTAGGCGGGCGGGGGGAGTTTAGGGGGCTGGGATTGTACCCGGGAACCCACTCTATCATACTCTGGGTATGGGCCCGTGGGTTTCATGCAGGACACAGTGGTAGAGCCTCCTTTCACGCATGGCATGGGAGGATTGCAGGCTTTCTAAACTCTAAGAAAGCAAGAAGTCTGAGAATTAGATTTAGGGGTAGGATTCTGGTTAGGGTTAAGGATGAAGTTTAGTGTTAGGGTGAGGGCTTAGGGTTAGGGAATAGGGTTAGGGTTAAAGGTTACTCTTAGGTTTAACGGTTACACTTTGGTTTAGGGATGAGGTTTAAGGTTAGGGTTAAGATGAGGGGTTAGGGTTTGGTACAGGGTTAGGGTTAAGTGTTAGGTTTAGGGTTGAAGATTAGGATTAGGGTTAGGATTAAAGGTTAGCGTGAGAGTTAACGCTTAGGGTTAAGGTTAAGAGTTAGGGTTTAGGGTTAGGGTTAGGGTTAGCTTTATCGTTAGTTTTAGGGGTAGAGTTATGTGCTATGGTTTGTGTTAGAGGTTAGGGTTAGGTTTACTGGTCACGGTTAGGGTTACGTTTAGGGGGTTGCATTAGGGTTAGGGTTAGGGTTAAGGGATAGGATTAGGGTTAAGTGTTGGGCTTAGGGTTAGGGTTTAGTGTTAGGGTTAGCATTAAGGATTAGGGTTAGAATCAGGGTTAAATGCTTGGGTGCGGGTAATGGTTAGGGTCAGGGTTAAGGTTCACGGATAGGGTTAGTGTTAAGGGTTACGGGTAGGTTTAGGGTTCAGGGTTAGTGTTAGCATTAGGGCTTAAGGTTAGGTGTAGGCGATAGGTTAGATTTAGGGTTAGATCTAGGCGTTAGGGTAAGGGCTAGCGTTAGGGTTAAGAGATAGGATTAGGTTTAATGCTTAGGATTAGGGTTAGGTTTTGAGGTTAAAGTAAGTGTTAGGGGTTAGGTTTAAGGATCCAAGGTTAGGGGTATTTTTAGCTGTAGTATTAGGGTTAGGGATAAGGGATCCCATTGGCATTAAGGGTCTTCCTTACTGTAGGGTTAATGGTTAGGCTTAGAGTTAAAGGTTAATGTTAGGGTCAGGGTTAAGATTTAGAGTGAGGGTTAACGGTTAGGGTAAAGGTTAAGCGTTAGGGTTAGGGATTAGTGAGTAGGGTTATTGGTTAGTGTTAGGGTTAGCGGTTAGGAGTTAGTGTTTTATGAAGGGGTATGGTTAGAATTAGGATTGGGGTTAGAGTTAGGGTGAGGTATAGGGGTTAGGTTTAGGGGTTAGTTTTAGGGTAAAAGGATAGTATTAGGGTTACGGGTTGGGCTTAGGTTTAGGGTTAAAGTTTACTGCTAGGGTTAGGGATAGGGTTCAGGGTTAGCTTTAAGGGTTCTGGTTAGCGTTAGGTGTTAGGTTAGTGTCAGGGTTAGGTCTAGTCGTGAGGGTAAGGTTTAGGGTTAGCTTTAAGAGCTAGGGTTAGGTTTAATGGTTAGGATTAGGATTCGGGTTAAGGGTTAGGGTAAGGCTTAGGGGTTAGGGTGAAGGGTTAGGGTCAAGGGTTAGGGTTTTTGTTAGGCATAGCGTTGGGGTTTGAAGTAATGGTTACTGTCAGTGTTAGGGTTGTAGGTAGGGTTACGGTTAGGGTTAGCGGTTTAGAATTAGGGTTAGGGATTAGGTGTCACAGTGATGACTAGGAGATAGGGTTAGAATTATGGGATGGGGTTGTTCTCAGGAAATGGGTTATGCATTAACCTTAGGATAAGAAGTTAAAGTTAGGCGCACGGTGAGGTTTACGTGTTAAGGGGAGAAATAGGAACAGGGTTGGGTGTTATGATCATGGTTAGGGTTATCTGTTAAAGGTATTGTTTATGCTTAGCGCACGGGCCCTGTCTACATTAGGCGGGCCGGGGGATTTTAGGGGGCTGGGATTGTACCCGGGAACCCACTCTATCATACTCTGGGTATGGGCCCGTGGGTTTCATGCAGGACACAGTGGTAGAGCCTCCTTTCACGCATGGCATGGGAGGATTGCAGGCTTTCTAAACTCTGAGGAAGAAAGAAGTCTGAGAATTAGATTTAGGGTTAGGATTCTGGTTAGGGTTAAGGATGAAATTTAGTGTTAGGGTGAGGGCTTAGTGTTAGGGATTAGGGTTAGGGTTAAAGGTTACTCTTAGGTTTAACGGTTACACTTTGGTTTAGGGTTGAGGTTTACGGTTAGGGTTAAGATGAGGGGTTAGGGTTTGGTATAGGATAAGGGTTAAAAGTTAGGTTTAGGGTTGAAGATTAGGATTAGGGTTAGGATTAAAGGTTAGCGTGAGAGTTAACGCTTAGGGTTAAGGTTAAGAGTTAGGGTTTAGTGTTAGGGTTAGGGTTAGTTTTAGGGTTAGCGTTATGTACTATGGTTTGTGTTAGAGGTTAGTGTTAGGTTTACTGGTCACGGTTAGGGTTACGTTTCGGGGGTAGCATTAGGGTTAGGTTTAGGGTTAAGGGATAGGATTAGGGTTAAGTGTTGGGCTTAGGGTTAGAGTTTAGTGTTAGGTTTATCATTAAGGATTGGCGTTAGGGTCAGGGTTAAATGCTTGGTTTCGGGTAATGGTTAGGGTCAGGGTTAAGGTTCACGGATAGGGTTAGTGTTAAGGGTTACGGGTAGGTTTAGGGTTCAAGGTTAGTGTTAGCTTTAGGGCTTAAGGTTAGGATTGGGCGGTAGGTTAGATATAGGGTTAGATCTAGGCGTTAGGGTAAGGGCTAGCATTAGGGTTAAGAGATAGGGTTAGGTTTAATGCTTAGGATTAGGGTTAGGGTTTGGGGTTAAAGTAAGTGTTAGGGGTTAGGCTTAAGGATCCAAGGTTAGGGTTATTTTTAGCTGTAGTGTTAGGGTTAGGGATAAGGGATCCCAATAGCATTAAGGGTCTTCCTTACTGTAGGGTTAAGGGTTAGGCTTAGAGTTAAAGGTTAAGGTTAGGGTGAGTGTTAAGATTTAGGGTGAGGGTTAACGGTTAGGGTAAAGGTTAAGCGTTAGGGTTAGGGATTAGTGATAAGGGTTTTTGGTTAGTGTTAGGGTTAGTGGTTAGGAGTTAGTGTTTTATGAAGGGGTATGGTTAGAATTAGGCTGGGGTTAGAGTTAGGGTGAGGTATAGGGGTTAGGTTTAGGGGTTAGTTTTAGGGTAAAAGGATAGGATTAGGGTTACGGGTTGGGCTTAGGTTTAGGGTTAAAGTTTACTGCTGGGGTTAGGGATAGGGTTCAGGGTTAGCTTTAGGGGTTCTGGTTAGGGTTAGGTGTTAGGTCAGTGTCAGGGTTAGGTCTAGTCGTGAGGGTAAGGTTTAGGGTTAGCTTTAAGAGCTAGGGTTAGGTTTAATGGTTAGGATTAGGATTAGGGTTAAGGGTTAGGTAAGGCTTAGGGGTTAGGGTGAAGGGTTAGGGTCAAGGGTTAGGGTTTTTGTTAGGCATAGCGTTGGGGTTAGAAGTAAGGGTTACTGTCAGTGTTAGGGTTGTAGGTAGGGTTACGGTTAGGGTTAGCGGTTTAGAATTAGGGTTAGCGATTAGGTGTCACAGTGATGACTAGGAGATAGGGTTAGAATTATGGGATAGGGGTTGTTCTCAGAAATGGGTTATGCATTAACGTGAGGATAAGAGGTTAAAGTTAGGCGCACGGTGAGGTTTACGTGTTAAGGGGAGAAATAGGAACAGGGTTGGGTGTTATGTTCAGGGTTAGGGTTATCTGTTAAAGGTATTGTTTATGCTTAGCGCACGGGCCCTGTCTGCATTAGGCTGGCGGGGGGAGTTTAGGGGGCTGGGATTGTACCCGGGAACCCACTCTATCATACTCTGGGTATGGGCCCGTGGGTTTCATGCAGGACACAGTGGTAGAGCCTCCTTTCATGCATGGCATGGGAGGATTGCAGGCTTTCTAAACTCTAAGAAAGCAAGAAGGCTGAGAATTAGATTTAGGGTTAGGATTATGGTTAGGGTTAAGGATGAAGTTTAGTGTTAGGGTGAGGGCTTAGGGTTAGGGATTAGGGTTAGGGTTAAAGGTTACTCTTAGGTTTAACGGCTACACTTTGGTTTAGGGTTGAGGTTTACTGTTAGGGTTAAGATGAGGGGTTAGGGTTTGGTACAGGGTTAGGGTTAAGTGTTAGGTTTAGGGTTGAAGATTAGGATTAGGGTTAGGATTAAAGGTTAGCGTGAGAATTAACGCTTAGGGTTAAGGTTAAGAGTTAGGGTTTAGGGTTAGGTTTAGGGTTAGGGTTAGTTTTAGGGTTAGAGTTATGTGCTATGGTTTGTGTTAGAGGTTAGGGTTAGGTTTACTGGTCACGGTTAGGGTTAGGTTTAGGGGTTAGCATTAGGGTTAGAGTTAGGGTTAAGGGATAGGATTAGGGATAAGTGTTGGGCTTAGGGTTAGGGTTTAGTGTTAGGGTTAGCATTAAGGATTAGGGTTAGGGTCAGGGTTAAATGCCTGGGTGCGCGTAATGGTTAGGGTCAGGGTTAAAGTTCACGGACAGGGTTATTGTTAAGGGTTACGGGTAGCTTTAGGGTTCAGGGTTAGTGTTAGCATTAGTGCTTAAGGATAGGATTAAGCGGTAGGTTAGATTTAGGGTTAGATCTAGGCGTTAGGGTAAGGGCTAGCGTTAGGGTTAAGAGATAGGGTTAGGTTTAATGCTTAGGATTAGGGTTAGGGAATGGGGTTAAAGTAAGTGTTAGGGGTTAGGTTTAAGGATCCAAGGTTAGGGTTATTTTTAGCTGTAGTGTTAGGGTTAGGGATAAGGGATCCCATTAGCATTAAGGGTCTTCCTTACTGTAGGGTTAAGGGTTAGGCTTAGAGTTAAAGGTTAAGGTTAGGATCAGTGTTAAGATTTAGGGTGAGAGTTAACGGTTAGGGTAAAGGATAAGCGTTAGGTTTAGGGATTAGTGATTAGGGTTTTTGGTTAGTGTTAGGGTTAGCGGTTAGGAGTTAGTGTTTTATGAATGGGTATGGTTAGAATTAGGATTGGGGTTAGAGTTAGGGTGAGGTATAGGGGTTAGGTTTAGGGGTTAGTTTTAGGGTAAAAGGATAGGATTAGGGTTACGGGTTGGGCTTAGGTTTAGGGTTAAAGTTTACTGCTGGGGTTAGGGATAGGGTTCAGCGTTAGCTTTAGGGGTTCTGGTTAGGGTTAGGTGTTAGGTCAGTGTCAGGGTTAGGTCTACTCGTGAGGGTAAGGTTTAGGGTTAGCTTTAAGAGCTAGGGTTAGGTTTAATGGTTAGGATTAGGATTAGGGTTAAGGGTTAGGTAAGGCTTAGGGGTTAGGGTGAAGGGTTAGGGTCAAGGGTTAGGATTTTTGTTAGGCATAGCGTTGGGGTTAGAAGTAAGGGTTACTGTCAGTGTTAGGGTTGTAGGTAGGGTTACGGTTAGGGTTAGCGGTTTAGAATTAGGGTTAGGGATTAGGTGTCACAGTGATGACTAGGAGATAGGGTTAGAATTATGGGATAGGGGTTGTTCTCAGAAATGGGTTATGCATTAACGTGAGGATAAGAGGTTAAAGTTAGGCGCACGGTGAGGTTTACGTGTTAAGGGGAGAAATAGGAACAGGGTTGGGTGTTATGTTCAGGGTTAGGGTTATCTGTTAAAGGTATTGTTTATGCTTAGCGCACGGGCCCTGTCTGCATTAGGCGGGCGGGGGGAGTTTAGGGGGCTGGGATTGTACCCGGGAACCCACTCTATCATACTCTGGGTATGGGCCCGTGGGTTTCATGCAGGACACAGTGGTAGAGCCTCCTTTCATGCATGGCATGGGAGGATTGCAGGCTTTCTAAACTCTAAGAAAGCAAGAAGGCTGAGAATTAGATTTAGGGTTAGGATTATGGTTAGGGTTAAGGATGAAGTTTAGTGTTAGGGTGAGGGCTTAGTGTTAGGGATTAGGGTTAGGGTTAAAGGTTACTCTTAGGTTTAACGGCTACACTTTGGTTTAGGGTTGAGGTTTACTGTTAGGGTTAAGATGAGGGGTTAGGGTTTGGTACAGGGTTAGGGTTAAGTGTTAGGTTTAGGGTTGAAGATTAGGATTAGGGTTAGGATTAAAGGTTAGCGTGAGAATTAACGCTTAGGGTTAAGGTTAAGAGTTAGGGTTTAGGGTTAGGTTTAGGGTTAGGGTTAGTTTTAGGGTTAGAGTTATGTGCTATGGTTTGTGTTAGAGGTTAGGGTTAGGTTTACTGGTCACGGTTAGGGTTAGGTTTAGGGGTTAGCATTAGGGTTAGAGTTAGGGTTAAGGGATAGGATTAGGGATAAGTGTTGGGCTTAGGGTTAGGGTTTAGTGTTAGGGTTAGCATTAAGGATTAGGGTTAGGGTCAGGGTTAAATGCCTGGGTGCGCGTAATGGTTAGGGTCAGGGTTAAAGTTCACGGACAGGGTTATTGTTAAGGGTTACGGGTAGCTTTAGGGTTCAGGGTTAGTGTTAGCATTAGTGCTTAAGGATAGGATTAAGCGGTAGGTTAGATTTAGGGTTAGATCTAGGCGTTAGGGTAAGGGCTAGCGTTAGGGTTAAGAGATAGGGTTAGGTTTAATGCTTAGGATTAGGGTTAGGGAATGGGGTTAAAGTAAGTGTTAGGGGTTAGGTTTAAGGATCCAAGGTTAGGGTTATTTTTAGCTGTAGTGTTAGGGTTAGGGATAAGGGATCCCATTAGCATTAAGGGTCTTCCTTACTGTAGGGTTAAGGGTTAGGCTTAGAGTTAAAGGTTAAGGTTAGGATCAGTGTTAAGATTTAGGGTGAGAGTTAACGGTTAGGGTAAAGGATAAGCGTTAGGTTTAGGGATTAGTGATTAGGGTTTTTGGTTAGTGTTAGGGTTAGCGGTTAGGAGTTAGTGTTTTATGAAGGGGTATGGTTAGAATTAGGATTGGGGTTAGAGTTAGGGTGAGGTATAGGGGTTAGGTTTAGGGGTTAGTTTTAGGGTAAAAGGATAGGATTAGGGTTACAGGTTGGGCTTAGGTTTAGGGTTAAAGTTTACTGCTAGGGTTAGGGATAGGGTTCAGGATTAGCTTTAGGGGTTCTGGTTAGGGTTAGGTGATAGGTTAGTGTCAGGGTTAGGTCTAGTCGTGAGGGTAAGGTTTAGGGTTAGCTTTAAGAGCTAGGGTTAGGTTTAATGGTTAGGATTAGGATTAGGGTTAAGGGTTAGGGTAAGGCTTAGGGGTTAGGGTGAAGGGTTAGGGTCAAGGGTTAGGGTTTTTGTTAGGCATAGCGTTGGGGTTAGAAGTAAGGGTTACTGTCAGTGTTAGGGATGTAGGTAGGGTTACGGTTAGGGTTAGCGGTTTAGAATTAGGGTTAGGGATTAGGTGTCACAGTGATGACTAGGAGATAGGGTTAGAATTATGGGATAGGGGTTGTTCTCAGGAAATGGGTTATGCATTAACGTTAGGATAAGAGGTTAAAGTTAGGCGCACGGTGAGGTTTACGTGTTAAGGGGAGAAATAGGAACAGGGTTGGGTGTTATGTTCAGGGTTAGGGTTATCTGTTAAAGGTATTGTTTATGCTTAGCGCACAGGCCCTGTCTGCATTAGGCGGGCGGGGGGAGTTTAGGGGGCTGGGATTGTACCCGGGAACCCACTCTATCGTATTCTGGGTATGGACCCGTGGGTTTCATGCAGGACGCAGTGGTGGAGCCTCCTTTCACACATGGCATGGGAGGATTGCAGGCTTTCTAAACTCTAAGAAAGCAAGAAGTCTGAGAATTAGATTTAGGGTTAGGATTATGTTTAGGGTTAAGGATGAAGTTTAGTGTTAGGGTGAGGGCTTAGGGTTAGGGATTAGGGTTAGGGTTAAAGGTTACTCTTAGGTTTAACGGTTACACTTTGGTTTAGGGTTGAGGTTTATGGTTAGGGTTAAGATGAGGGGTTAGGGTTTGGTACAGGGTTAGGGTTAAGTGTTAGGTTTAGGGTTGAAGATTAGGATTAGGGTTAGGATTAAAGGTTAGCGTGAGACTTAACGCTTAGTGTTAAGGTTAAGAGTTAGGGTTTAGGGTTAGGTTTAGGGTTAGTTTTAGGGTTAGAGTTATGTGCTATGGTTTGTGTTAGAGGTTAGGGTTAGGTTTACTGGTCACGGTTAGGGTTACGTTTAGGGGTTAGCATTAGGGTTAGGGTTAGGGTTAAGGGATAGGATTAGGGTTAAGTGTTGGGCTTAGGGTTAGGGTTTAGTGTTAGGGTTAGCATTAAGGATTAGGGTTAGGGTCAGGGTTAAATGCTTGGGTGCGGGTAATGGTTAGGGTCAGGGTTAAGGTTCACGGATAGGGTTATTGTTAAGGGTTACGGGTAGGTTTATGGTTCAGGGTTAGCGTTAGCATTAGGGCTTAAGGTTAGGATTAGGCGGTAGGTTAGATTTAGGGTTAGATCTAGGCGTTAGGGTAAGGGCTAGCGTTAGGGTTAAGAGATAGGGTTAGGTTTAATGCTTAGGATTAGGGTTAGGGTTTGGGGTTAAAGTAAGTGTTAGGGGTTAGGTTTAAGGATCCAAGGTTAGGGTTATTTTTAGCTGTAGTGTTAGGGTTAGGGATAAGGGATCCCATTAGCATTAAGGGTCTTCCTTACTGTAGGGTTAAGGGTTAGGCTTAGAGTTAAAGGTTAAGGTTAGGGTCAGTGTTAAGATTTAGGGTGAGGGTTAACGGTTAGGGTAAAGGTTAAGCATTAGGGTTAGGGATTAGTGATTAGGGTTTTTGGTTAGAGTTAGGGTTAGCGGTTAGGAGTTAGTGTTTTATGAAGGGGTATGGTTAGAATTAGGATTGGGGTTAGAGTTAGGGTGAGGTATAGGGGTTAGGTTTAGGGGTTAGTTTTAGGGTAAAAGGATAGGATTAGGGTTACGGGTTGGGCTTAGGTTTAGGGTTAAAGTTTACTGCTAGGGTTAGGGATAGGGTTCAGGGTTAGCTTTAGGGGTTCTGGTTAGGGTTAGGTGTTAGGTTAGTGTCAGGGTTAGGTCTAGTCGTGAGGGTACGGTTTAGGGTTAGCTTTAGGAGCTAGGGTTAGGTTTAATGGTTAGGATTAGGATTAGGGTTAAGGGTTAGGGTAAGGCTTAGGGGTTAGGGTGAAGGGTTAGGGTCAAGGGTTAGGGTTTTTGTTAGGCATAGCGTTGGGGTTAGAAGTAAGGTTTACTGTCAGTGTTAGGGTTGTAGGTAGGGTTACGGTTAGGGTTAGCGGTTTAGAATTAGGGTTAGGGATTAGGTGTCACAGTGATGACTAGGAGATAGGGTTAGAATTATGGGATAGGGGTTGTTCTCAGGAAATGGGTTATGCATTAACGTTAGGATAAGAGGTTAAAGTTAGGCGCACGGTGAGGTTTACGTGTTAAGGGGAGAAATAGGAACAGGGTTGGGTGTTATGTTCAGGGTTAGGGTTATCTGTTAAAGGTATTGTTTATGCTTAGCGCACGGGCTCTGTCTGCATTAGGCGGGCGGGGGGAGTTTAGGGGGCTGGGATTGTACCCGGGAACCCACTCTATCATACTCTGGGTATGGGCCCGTGGGTTTCATGCAGGACACAGTGGTAGAGCCTCCTGTCCCGCATGGCACGGGAGTATTGCAGGCTTTCTAAACTCTAAGAAAGCAAGAAGTCTGAGAATTAGATTTAGGGTTAGGATTCTGGTTAGGGTTAAGGATGAAGTTTAGTGTTAGGGTGAGGGCTTAGGGTTAGGGATTAGGGTTAGGGTTAAAGGTTACTCTTAGGTTTAACGGTTACACTTTGGTTTCGGGTTGAGGTTTACGGTTAGGGTTAAGATGAGGGGTTAGTGTTTGGTACAGGGTTAGGGTTAAGTGTTAGGTTTAGGGTTGAAGATTAGGATTAGGGTTAGGATTAAAGGTTAGCGTGAGAGTTAACGCTTAGGGTTAAGGTTAAGAGTTAGGGTTTAGGGTTAGGTTTAGGGTTAGGTTTAGTTTTAGGGTTAGAGTTATGTGCTATGGTTTGTGTTAGAGGTTAGGGTTAGGTTTACTGGTCACGGTTAGGGTAACGTTTAGGGGGTAGCATTAGGGTTAGGGTTAGGGTTAAGGGATAGGATTAGGGTTAAGTGCTGGGCTTAGGGTTAGTGTTTAGTGTTAGGTTTATCATTAAGGATTAGGGTTAGAATCAGGGTTAAATGCTTGGGTGCGGGTAATGGTTAGGGTCAGGGTTAAGGTTCACAGATAGGGTTAGTGTAAGGGTTACGGGTAGGTTTAGGGTTCAGGGTTAGTGTTAGCATTAGGGCTTAAGGTTAGGATTAGGTGGTAGGTTAGATTTAGGGTTAGATCTAGGCGTTAGGGTAAGGGCTAGCGTTAGGGTTAAGAGATAGGTTTAGGTTTAATGCTTAGGATTAGGGTTAGGGTTTGGGGTTAAAGTAAGTGTTAGGGGTTAGGTTTAAGGATCCAAGGTTAGGGTTATTTTTAGCTGTAGTGTTAGGGTTAGGGATAAGGGATCCCATTAGCATTAAGGGTCTTCCTTACTGTAGGGTTAAGGGTTAGGCTTAGAGTTAAAGTTTAAGGTTAGGGTCAGTGTTAAGATTTAGGGTGAGGGTTAACGGTTAGGGTAAAGGTTAAGCGTTAGGGTTAGGGATTAGTGATTAGGGTTTTTGGTTAGTGTTAGGGTTAGCGGTTAGGAGTTAGTGTTTTATGAAGGGGTATGGTTAGAATTAGGATTGGTATTAATGTTATATTGGCTTGGTAGAACGTGTTGGTTAGAACTCCATCCTTCTCAATATTGGAGAATAGTTTATGTAGGATGGGCACCAGTTCTTCTTTGTATGTATGGTGAAATTCAGGTGTGAACCCATCTGGACCAGGGCTTTTCTTTTTGGGAAGGTTTTTTATTGCTGTTTCGATTTCAGTTCTTGATATTGGTCTGTTCAGGTACTCTATTTCTTCCTGGTTGAGCCTGGGAAGACTATGTGTCTCTAAAAATTTGTCCATTTCCTCCACATTCTCCAGTTTGTGTGCATAAAGATTTTTGTAGAATTCATAGATGATATCTTGTATCTCTGTAGCATCGGTTGTGATTTCTCCTTTCATGTTCCTAATGGAGGTTATTAGAGATTTTACTTTTGTGCTCTTGGTTAGTCTAGGCAGGGGTGTGTCTATTTTGTTTATCTTTTCAAAGAACCAACTTTTTGTTTTATTAATTTCCCTTATAGTTTCTTTGTTGTCCTTTTCATTTAGTTCTGATTTGATCTTAGTAATTTCTCGCCTTCTGCTGGGTTTGGGATCGTTCTGTTCTTCTTTCTCCAGCTCTTTGAGTCTATTCGTTAGGTTGTCTATTTGCATGTTTTCTGTCTTTTGGATATAGGCATTTATGGATATGAATTTTCCTCTCAGGACTGCTTTAGCTGCATCCCATAGATTTTGATAAGTTGTATCTCCATTGTCATTTAATTCAAAGAAATTTTTGATTTCCATCTTGATTCCTTCTTTTATAGAATAATTATTCAGGAGAAGGTTATTTAGCTTCCATGACTTTGAGTAAGAGTGAGGGTTTCTGTTTGTGATCATTGTTACTTTTATTCTGCTGTGATCTGAGAAGATGCATGGTATAATTTCTTTTTTTTTGAATTTTTGAAGACATGATTTATGTCCTAGGACATGGTCAATCTTAGAGAATGTCCCGTGAGCTGATGAGAAGAATGTATATTCTGTGGACTTTGGGTAGAATGTCCTATAGATGTCAGCCATGCCCATTTGTTCTAGCATTCTATTTAGGTCCATTATGTCTTTGTTTATTTTCTGTTTAGAGGATCTGTCCTGTACTGTCAGTGGGGTGTTAAAGTCTCCAGCTATTACAGTATTATTATCTATCATCTGGTTCAGATCTAGTAGGGTTTGCTTTATGAATCTAGGTGCACCTAGGTTGGGTGCATATATATTGAGTATAGTCATGGCTTCTTGTTGAATTGTGCCCTTGACCAGTATGTAGTAGCCATTTTTGTCTTTTATTATTTTTGTTGGTTTGAAAGCTAAGTTATTGGAAATTAAGATTGCCACACCAGCTTTCTTTTCGTTACCGTTTGCTTGAAATACCGATTTCCATCCTTTTACTTTCAGTCTAAATGCATCTTTGCTCGTTAGGTGGGTTTCTTGGAGACAGCAGATACTTGGCTTGTGCTTTTTTATCCATTGGGCCAGTCTATGTCTCTTGAGCGGGGAATTCAAGCCATTCACATTTATTGAGAAAACCGATAAGTGAGACGGTTTTTTGTTCAGCTTGTTGGGTAGAACTTCATTGCAATGTTTTCTAATCATCAGGGAAATGCAAATCAAAACCACAATGAGATATCACTTAACCCCAGTGAGAATGGCCTTTATCAAAAAAACCCAAAACAACACATGTTGGCGTGGGTGTGGAGAGACAGGAACACTAATACACTGCTGGTGGGACTGCAAACTAGTGCAACCCCTGTGGAAAGCATTATGGAGGTATCTTAAACAGATTCAAGTAGACCTGCCATTTGACCCAGCAATCCCATTACTGGGCATATACCCAAAGGAAAAAAGGTCATTCTGTTACAAAGGCACGTGTACCCAAATGTTTATAGCAGCACAATTCACAATAGCAAAGATGTGGAAACAACCCAAATGCCCATCAATACATGATTGGATTAGTAAACTGTGGTATATGTATACCATGGAATATTACTCAGCTATAAGGAATGATGAAGATACGACATCTCTATGGTTCTCCTGGAGAGAGTTGGAACCCATTCTATTAAGTGAAGTATCCCAAGAATGGAAAAACAAGCAACACATGTACTCACCAGAAAATTGGTTTCCCTGATCATCACCTAAATACAAATCTGGGAATGACACCAATTGGACATCAGACTGAGGTGGAGGGTGGGGGAGAGGATGGGGGTATGCCTACACAATGAGTGCATTGCACACCTTTTGGGGAGTGGTAACACTTGAAGGTGCTGACTCGGGAAAGGGGGGGTGGGGAAAAAAATATGAAACTATTGTTTTTAACTTGCACTGTTCACTTAATAATTTATCATGAATATTACCCATATTATTTCAAAAAAAAAAAAAAAGAATTAGGATTGGGGTTAGAGTTAGGGTGAGGTATAGGGGTTAGGTTTAGGGGTTAGTTTTAGGGTAAAAGGATAGGATTAGGGTTACGGGTTGGGCTTAGGTTTAGGGTTAAAGTTTACTGCTAGGGTTAGGGATAGGGTTCAGAGTTAGCTTTAGGGGTTCTGGTTAGGGTTAGGTGTTAGGTTAGTGTCAGGGTTAGGTCTAGTCGTGAGGGTAAGGTTTAGGGTTAGCTTTAAGAGCTAGGGTTAGGTTTAATGGTTAGGATTAGGATTAGGGTTAAGGGTTAGGGTAAGGCTTAGGGGTTAGGGTGAAGGGTTAGGGTCAAGGGTTAGGGTTTTTGTTAGGCATAGCGTTGGGGTTAGAAATAAGGGTTACTGTCAGTGTTAGGGTTGTAGGTAGGGTTACGGTTAGGGTTAGCGGTTTAGAATTAGGGTTAGGGATTAGGTGTCACAGTGATGACTAGGAGATAGGGTTAGAATTATGGGATAGGGCTTGTTCTCAGGAAATGGGTTATGCATTAACGTTAGGATAAGAGGTTAAAGTTAGGCGCACGGTGAGGTTTACGTGTTAAGGGGAGAAATAGGAACAGGGTTGGGTGTTATGTTCAGGGTTAGGGTTATCTGTTAAAGGTATTGTTTATGCTTTGCGCACGGGCCCTGTCTGCATTAGGCGGGCGGGGGGAGTTTAGGGGGCTGGGATTGTACCTGGGAACCCACTGTATCATACTCGGGATATGGGCCCATGGGTTTCATGCAGGACACAGTGGTAGAGCCTCCTTTCACGCATGGCATGGGAGGATTGCAGGCTTTCTAAACTCTAAGAAAGCAATAAGTCTGAGAATTAGATTTAGGGTTAGGATTATGGTTAGGGTGAAGGATGAAGTTTAGTGTTAGGGTGAGGGCTTAGGGTTAGGGATTAGGGTTAGGGTTAAAGGTTACTCTTAGGTTTAACGGTTACACTTTGGTTTCGGGTTGAGGTTTACGGTTAGGGTTAAGATGAGGGGTTAGGGTTTGGTACAGGGTTAGGGTTAAGTGTTAGGTTTAGGGTTGAAGATTAGGATTAGGGTTAGGATTAAAGGTTAGCGTGAGAGTTAACGCTTAGGGTTAAGGTTAAGGGTTAGGTTTAGGGTTAGGGATAGGGTTAGTTTTAGGGTTACAGTTATGTGCTATGGTTTATGTTAGAGGTTAGGGTTAGATTTATTGATGACGGTTAGGGTTACGTTTAGGGGTTAGAATTAGGGTTAGGGTTCAGGGATAGGATTAGGGTTAAGTGTTGGGCTAAGGGTTACTGTTTAGTGTTAGGGTTATCATTAAGGATTAGGGTTAGGGTCAGGGTTAAATGCTTGGGTGCGGGTAATGGTTAGGGTCAGGGTTAAGGTTCACGGATAGGGTTAGTGTTAAGGGTTACGGGTAGGTTTAGGGTTCAGGGTTAGAGTTAGCATTAGGGCTTAAGGTTAGGATTAGGCGGTAGGTTAGATTTAGGGTTAGATCTAGGCGTTAGGGTAAGGGCTAGCGTTAGGGTTAAGAGATAGGGTTAGGTTTAATGATTAGGATTAGGGTTAGGGTTTGGGGATAAAGTAAGTGTTAGGGGTTAGGTTTAAGGATCCAAGGTTAGGGTTATTTTTAGCTGTAGTGTTAGGGTTAGGGATAAGGGATCCCATTAGCATAAAGGGTCTTCCTTCCTGTAGGGTTAAGGGTTAGGCTTAGAGTTAAAGGTTAAGGTTAGGGTCAGTGTTAAGATTTAGGGTGAGGGTTAACGGTTAGGGTAAAGGTTAAGCGTTAGGGTTAGGGATTAGTGATTAGGGTTTTTGGTTAGTGTTAGGGTTAGCGGTTAGGAGTTAGCGTTTTACGAAGGGGTATGGTTAGAATTAGGATTGGGGTTAGAGTTAGGGTGAGGTATAGGGGTTAGGTTTAGGGGTTAGTTTTAGGGTAAAAGGATAGGATTAGGGTTACGGGTTGGGCTTAGGTTTAGGGTTAAAGTTTACTGCTAGGGTTAGGGATAGGGTTCAGGGTTAGCTTTAGGGGTTCTGGTTAGGGTTAGGTGTTAGGTTAGTGTCAGGGTTAGGTCTGGTCGTGAGGGTAAGGTTTAGGGTTAGCTTTAAGAGCTAGGGTTAGGTTTAATGGTTAGGATTAGGATTAGGGTTAAGGGTTAGGGTAAGGATTAGGGGTTAGGGTGAAGGGTTAGGGTCAAGGGTTAGGGTTTTTGTTAGGCATAGCGTTGGGGTTAGAAGTAAGGGTTACTGTCAGTGTTAGGGTTGTAGGTAGGGTTACGGTTAGGGTTAGCGGTTTAGAATTAGGGTTAGGGATTAGGTGTCACAGTGATGACTAGGAGATAGGGTTAGAATTATGGGATAGGGGTTGTTCTCAGGAAATGGGTTATGCATTAACGTTAGGATAAGAGGTTAAAGTTAGGCGCACGGTGAGGTTTACGTGTTAAGGGGAGAAATAGGAACAGGGTTGGGTGTTATGTTCAGGGTTAGGGTTATCTGTTAAAGGTATTGTTTATGCTTAGCGCACGGGCCCTGTCTGCATTAGGCGGGCGGGGGGAGTTTAGGGGGCTGGGATTGTACCCGGGAACCCACTCTATCATACTCTGGGTATGAGCCCGTGGGTTTCATGCAGGACACAGTGGTAGAGCCTCCTTTCACGCATGGCATGGGAGGATTGCAGGCTTTCTAAACTCTAAGAAAGCAATAAGTCTGAGAATTAGATTTAGGGTTAGGATTATGGTTAGGGTGAAGGATGAAGTTTAGTGTTAGGGTGAGGGCTTAGGGTTAGGGATTAGGGTTAGGGTTAAAGGTTACTCTTAGGTTTAACGGTTACACTTTGGTTTCGGGTTGAGGTTTACGGTTAGGGTTAAGATGAGGGGTTAGGGTTTGGTACAGGGTTAGGGTTAAGTGTTAGGTTTAGGGTTGAAGATTAGGATTAGGGTTAGGATTAAAGGTTAGCGTGAGAGTTAACGCTTAGGGTTAAGGTTAAGGGTTAGGTTTAGGGTTAGGGATAGGGTTAGTTTTAGGGTTACAGTTATGTGCTATGGTTTATGTTAGAGGTTAGGGTTAGATTTATTGATGACGGTTAGGGTTACGTTTAGGGGTTAGAATTAGGGTTAGGGTTCAGGGATAGGATTAGGGTTAAGTGTTGGGCTAAGGGTTACTGTTTAGTGTTAGGGTTATCATTAAGGATTAGGGTTAGGGTCAGGGTTAAATGCTTGGGTGCGGGTAATGGTTAGGGTCAGGGTTAAGGTTCACGGATAGGGTTAGTGTTAAGGGTTACGGGTAGGTTTAGGGATCAGGGTTAGAGTTAGCATTAGGGCTTAAGGTTAGGATTAGGCGGTAGGTTAGATTTAGGGTTAGATCTAGGCGTTAGGGTAAGGGCTAGCGTTAGGGTTAAGAGATAGGGTTAGGTTTAATGATTAGGATTAGGGTTAGGGTTTGGGGATAAAGTAAGTGTTAGGGGTTAGGTTTAAGGATCCAAGGTTAGGGTTATTTTTAGCTGTAGTGTTAGGGTTAGGGATAAGGGATCCCATTAGCATAAAGGGTCTTCCTTCCTGTAGGGTTAAGGGTTAGGCTTAGAGTTAAAGGTTAAGGTTAGGGTCAGTGTTAAGATTTAGGGTGAGGGTTAACGGTTAGGGTAAAGGTTAAGCGTTAGGGTTAGGGATTAGTGATTAGGGTTTTTGGTTAGTGTTAGGGTTAGCGGTTAGGAGTTAGTGTTTCATGAAGGAGTATGGTTAGGATTAGGACTGGGGTTAGAGTTAGGGTGAGGTATAGGGGTTAGGTTTAGGGGTTAGTTTTAGGGTAAAAGGATAGGATTAGGGTTACGGGTTGGGCTTAAGTTTAGGGTTAAAGTTTACTGCTAGGGTTAGGGATAGGGTTCAGGGTTAGCTTTAGGGGTTCTGGTTAGGGTTAGGTGTTAGGTTAGTGTCAGGGTTAGGTCTAGTCGTGAGGGTAAGGTTTAGGGTTAGCTTTAAGAGCTAGGGTTAGGTTTAATGGTTAGGATTAGGATTAGGGTTAAGGGTTAGGGTAAGGCTTAGGGGTTAGGGTGAAGGGTTAGGGTCAAGGGTTAGGGTTTTTGTTAGGCATAGCGTTGGGGTTAGAAGTAAGGGTTACTGTCAGTGTTAGGGTTGTAGGTAGGGTTACGGTTAGGGTTAGCGGTTTAGAATTAGGGTTAGGGATTAGGTGTCACAGTGATGACTAGGAGATAGGGTTAGAATTATGGGATAGGGCTTGTTCTCAGGAAATGGGTTATGCATTAACGTTAGGATAAGAGGTTAAAGTTAGGCTCACGGTGAGGTTTACGTGTTAAGGGGAGAAATAGGAACAGGGTTGGGTGTTATGTTCAGGGTTAGGGTTATCTGTTAAAGGTATTGTTTATGCTTAGCGCACGGGCCCTGTCTGCATTAGGCGGGCGGGGGTGTTTAGGGGGCTGGGATTGTACCCGGGAACCCACTCTATCATACTCTGGGTATGGGCCCATGGGTTTCATGCAGGACACAGTGGTAGAGCCTCCTTTCACGCATGGCATGGGAGGATTGCAGGCTTTCTAAACTCTAAGAAAGCAAGAAGTCTGAGAATGAGATTTAGGGTTAAGATTCTGGTTAGGGTGAAGGATGAAGTTTAGTGTTAGGGTGAGGGCTTAGGATTAGGGATTAGGGTTAGGGTTAAAGGTTACTCTTAGGTTTAACGGTTACACTTTGGTTTCGGGTTGAGGTTTACGGTTAGGGTTAAGATGAGTGGTTAGGGTTTGGTACAGGGTTAGGGTTAAGTGTTAGGTTTAGGGTTGAAGCTAAGGATTAGTGTTAGGATTAAAGGATAGCATGAGAGTTAACGCTTAGGGTTAAGGTTAACAGATAGGGTTTAGGGTTAGGTTTAGGGTTAGGGTTAGTTTTAGGTTTAGAGTTATGTGCTATGGTTTGTGTTAGAGGTTAGGGTTAGGTTTACTGGTGACGGTTAGGGTTACATTTAGGGGTTAGCATTAGGGTTAGGGTTAGGGTTAAGGGATAGGATTAGGGTTAAGTGTTGGGCTTAGGGTTAGGGTTTAGTGTTAGGGTTAGCATTAAGGATTAGGGGTAGGGTCAGGGTTAAATGCTTGGGTGCGGGTAATGGTTAGGGTCAGGGTTAAGGTTCACGGATAGCGTTAGTGTTAAGGGTTACGGGTAGGTTTAGGGTTCAGGGTTAGAGTTAGCATTAGGGCTTAAGGGTAGGATTAGGCGGTAGGTTAGATTTAGGGTTAGATCTAGGCGTTAGGGTAAGGGCTAGCGTTAGGGTTAAGAGATAGGGTTAGGTTTAATGCTTAGGATTAGGGTTAGGGTTTGGGGTTAAAGTAAGTGTTAGGGGTTAGGTTTAAGGATCAAAGGTTAGGGTTATTTTTAGCTGTAGTGTTAGGGTTAGGGATAAGGAATCCCATTAGCATTAAGGGTCTTCCTTACTGTAGGGTTAAGGGCTAGGCTTAGAGTTAAAGGTTAAGGTTAGGGTCAGTGTTAAGATTTAGGGTGAGGGTTAACGCTTAGGGTAAAGGTTAAGCATTAGGGTTAGGGATTAGTGATTAGGGTTTTTGGTTAGTGTTAGGGTTAGCGGTTAGGAGTTAGTGTTTTATGAAGGGGTATGGTTAGAATTAGGATTGGGGTTAGAGTTAGGGTGAGGTATAGGGGTTAGGTTTAGGGGTTAGTTTTAGGGTAAAAGGATAGGATTAGGGTTACGGGTTGTGCTTAGGTTTAGGGTTAAAGTTTACTGCTAGGGTTAGGGATAGGGTTCAGGATTAGCTTTAGGGGTTCTGGTTAGGGTTAGGTGTTAGGTTAGTGTCAGGGTTAGGTCTAGTCGTGAGGGTAAGGTTTAGGGTTAGCTTTAAGAGCTAGGGTTAGGTTTAATGGTTAGAATTAGGATTAAGGTTAAGGGTTAGGGTAAGGCTTAGGGGTTAGGGTGAAGGGTTAGGGTCAAGGGTTAGGGTTATTGTTAGGCATAGCGTTGGGGTTAGAATTAAGGGTTACTGTCAGTGTTAGGATTGTAGGTAGGGTTACGGTTAGGGTTAGCGGTTTAGAATTAGGGTTAGGGATTAGGTGTCACAGTGATGACTAGGAGATAGGGTTAGAATTATGGGATAGGGGTTGTTCTCAGGAAATGGGTTATGCATTAACGTTAGGATAAGAGGATAAAGTTAGGCACACGGTGAGGTTTACGTGTTAAGGGGAGAAATAGGAACAGGGTTGGGTGTTATCTTCAGGGTTAGGGTTATCTGTTAAAGGTATTGTTTATGCTTAGCTCACGGGCTGTGTCTGCATTAGGCGGGCGGGGGAGTTTAGGGGGATGGGATTGTACCCGGGAACCCACTCTATCATACTCTGGGTATGGGCCTGTGGGTTTCATGCAGGACACAGTGGTAGAGCCTCCTTTCACGCATGGCATGGGAGGGTTGCAGGCTTTCTAAACTCTAAGAAAGCAAGAAGTCTGAGAATTAGATTTAGGGTTAGGATTATGGTTAGGGTGAAGGATGAAGTTTAGTGTTAGGGTGAGGGCTTAGTGTTAGGGATTAGGGTTAGGGTTAAAGGTTACTCTTAGGTTTAACGGTTACACTTTGGTTTCGGGTTGAGGTTTACGGTTAGGGTTAACATGAGGGGTTAGGGTTTGGCACAGGGTTAGGGTTAAGTGTTAGGTTTAGGGTTGAAGATTAGGATTAGGGTTAGGATTAAAGGTTAGCGTGAGAGTTAACGCTTAGGGTTAAGGTTAAGAGTTAGGGTTTAGGGTTAGGGTTAGGGTTAGGGTTAGTTTTAGGGTTAGAGTTATGTGCTATGGTTTGTGTTAGAGGTTAGGGTTAGGTTTACTGGTGAGGGTTAGGGTTACGTTTAGGGGGTAGCATTAGGGTTAGGGTTAGGGTTAAGGGATAGGATTAGGGTTAAGTGTTGGGCTTAGGGTTAGGGTTTAGTGTTAGGGTTATCATTAAGGATTAGGGTTAGGGTCAGGGTTAAATGCTTGGGTGCGGGTAATGGTTAGGGTCAGGGTTAAGGTTCACGGATAGGGTTAGTGTTAAGGGTTACGGGTAGGTTTAGGGTTCAGGGTTAGTGTTAGGGTTAGTGCTTAAGGTAGGATTAGGCGGTAGCTTAGTTTTAGGGTTAGATCTAGGCGTTAGGGTAAGGGCTAGCGTTAGGGTTAAGAGATAGGGTTAGATTTAATGATTAGTATTAAGGTTAGGCTTTGGGGTTAAAGTAAGTGTTAGGGGTTAGGTTTAAGGATCAAAGGTTACGGTTATTTTTAGCTGTAGTGTTAGGGTTAGGGATAAGGGATCCCATTAGCATTAAGGGTCTTCCTTACTGTAGGGTTAAGTGTTAGGCTTAGAGTTAAAGGTTAAGGTTAGGGTGAGTGTTAAGATTTAGGGTGAGGGTTAACGGTTAGGGTAAAGGTTAAGCGTTAGGGTTAGGGATTAGTGATTAGGGTTTTTGGTTAGTGTTAGGGTTAGCGGTTAGGAGTTAGTGCTTTATAAAGGGGTATGGTTAGAATTAGGACTGGGGTTAGAGTTAGGGTGAGGTATAGGGGTTAGGTTTAGGGGTTAGTTTTAGGGTAAAAGGATAGGATTAGGGTTACGGGTTGGGCTTAGGTTTAGGGTTAAAGTTTACTGCTAGGGTTAGGGATAGTGTTCAGGGTTAGCTTTAGGGGTTCTGGTTAGGGTTAGGTGTTAGGTTAGTGTCAGGGTTAGGTCTAGCCGTGAGGGTAAGGTTTAAGGTTAGCTTTAAGAGCTAGGGTTAGGTTTAATGGTTAGGATTAGGATTCAGGTTAAGGGTTAGGGTAAGGCTTAGGGGTTAGGGTGAAGGGTTAGGGTCAAGGGTTAGGGTTTTTGTTAGGCATAGCGTTGGGTTTAGAAGTAAGGGTTACTGTCAGTGTTAAGGTTGTAGGTAGGGTTACGGTTAGGGTTAGCGGTTTAGAATTAGGGTTAGGGATTAGGTGTTCCAGTGATGACTAGGAGATAGGGTTAGAATTATGGGATAGGGGTTGTTCTCAGGAAATGGGTTATGCATTAACGTTAGGATAAGAGGTTAAAGTTAGGCGCACGGTGAGGTTTACGTGTTAAGGGGAGAAATAGGAACAGGGTTGGGTGTTATGTTCAGGGTTAGGGTTATCTGTTAAAGGTATTGTTTATGCTTAGCGCACGGGCCCTGTCTGCATTAGGCGGGCGGGGGGAGTTTAGGGGGCTGGGATTGTACCCGGGAACCCACTCTATCATACTCTGGGTATGGGCCCGTGGGTTTCATGCAGGACACAGTGGTAGAGCCTCCTTTCACGCATGGCATGGGAGGATTGCAGGCTTTCTAAACTCTAAGAAAGCAAGAAGTCTGAGAATAAGATTTAGGGTTAGGATTCTGCTTAGGGTTAAGGATGAAGTTTAGTGTTAGGGTGAGGGCTTAAGGTTAGGGATTAGGGTTAGGGTTAAAGGTTACTCTTAGGTTTAACGGTTACAGTTCGGTTTAGGGTTGAGGTTTACGGTTAGGGTTCAGATGAGGGGTTAGGGTTTGGTAGACGTTTAGGGTTAAGTGTTAGGTTTAGGGTTGAAGATTAGGATTAGGGTTAGGATTAAAGGTTAGCGTGAGAGTTAACGCTTAGGGTTAAGGTTAAGAGTTAGGGTTTACGGTTAGGCTTAGGGTTAGAGTTATGTGCTATGATTTGTGTTAGGGGTTAGGGTTAGGTTTACTGTTCACTGTTAGGGTTGGGTTTAGGGGTTAGCATTAGGGTTAGGGATTAGGTTTAGGGTAAGGGTCTAGAGTTAATGTTGGGATTTAGGCTCGGGGCTTAGGTTCAGGGTCAGGGGTTAGCGCTGGTGGTAGGGCTTAGCTTTAGCGGTCAGTTTAAGGGCACAGGACCTGGTTAATCTACGGTGAGAGGGGTGCGGTCGGAGTCACCACGAAAGCACAACATCATTCCCTGGGCCTTGGGAGAGGACCTCCATGCAGGACTCAGGCGGAGCCTCATCTCACACATGGCATGGCTGTATTGTAGGCTTGCTTCACTCTGGGAATGGAAGTAGTGTGAGAATTAGGGTTGGGGTTGGGGTTAGGGTTTTCGTGTTTGGGGTTAGGTTTCGAGTCAGGGTTAGGTGCTAGGGATTAGTGGTTAGGGTTAGAGTTAGTGTTAGGGGTAAGGTGTTAAGTCTGGGTTAGGGGGCCAGGGTAAGGTTAAGTGTTGGAGTTAGCATTAGGGTTAGGGGTTAGGGTTAAGGGATAGGGTTAGGATTCAGGGTGAGGGTTAGAGGGTTAACAGTTGGGGTTAGGCTTAGGGGTTAGGGATAGTGTTAGGGTTAAGGGTTAGGAGCTTGGTTCAGGTTTAAGGTTAGCATTAGGGGTTGGGGTTAGTGTTAACTGTAGGTCAGTGTTGGGGTTAGATCTCTAGGCATTAGGGTAAAGGTTAGGATTAGGGTTAAGAGTTAGGGTTCTGTTTAATGGTTAGGATTGGGAATAGGTTAAGGGTTAGGGTTAAGGTTAGGGGTTATGACGAAGGATCTACGGTTAGGGTTACTTTTAGGCGTAGGGTTAGGGTAAGGGGTTAGGGTTAGTGTTAGTGTTGTTGGTCGGGTTAAGGTTAGGGTTGGCGCTTCAGAATTAGGGATTAGGTGTTACGGTTATAGCTAGGAGGTAGGGTTATAATGACGGTATAGGGCTTGTTCTCAGGGTGTCATGCATTAACGTTAAGATATGGGGTTAAAGTTAGGGTTATGGTGAGGTTTACCTGTTAAGGTGAGCAGTAGGATGAGGGTTAGGTGTTATGTTGTGGGTTAGGCTTATGGGTGAGGGGTAGGGTTTATGCTTAGGGCACGGGCCCTGTATGCCCTAGGAGGCAAAGTTAGGTGTCTGTGATGGTCGCTGGGAACCCACTCTACCGCACCCAGTGTATGGGCCTCTGGGTTTCATGCAGGACACTGTGGCAGAGCCTCCTTTCACACATGGCGTGGGAGGATTGCAGGCTTTCTAAACTGTAAGAAAGCAAGAAGTCTGAGAATTAGATTTAGGGTTAGGGTTATGGTTAGGGTTAAGGATGAAGTTTAGTGTTAGGGTGAGGGCTTAGGCTTAGGGATTACGGTTAGGGTTAAAGGTTACTCTTAGATTTAACGGTTACACTTTGGTTTAGGGTTGAGGTTTAAGGTTAGGGTTAAGATGAGGGGTTAGGGTTTGGTACAGGGTTAGGGTTAAGTGTTAGGTTTAGGGTTGAAGATTAGGATTAGGGTTAGGATTAAAGGTTAGCGTGAGAGTTAACGCTTAGGGTTAAGGTTAAGAGTTAGGGTTTAGGGTTAGGGTTAGGGTTAGGGTTAGCTTTAGGGTTAGACTTATGTGCTATGGTTTGTGTTAGAGGTTAGGGTTAGGTTTACTGTTCACGGTTAGGGTTACGTTTAGGGGTTAGCATTAGGGTTAGGGTTAAGGGATAGGATTAGGGTTAAGTGTTGGGCTTAGGGTTAGGGTTTAGTGTTAGGGTTATCATTAAGGATTAGGGTAAGGGTCAGGGTTAAATGCTTGGGTGCGGGTAATGGTTAGGGTCAGGGTTAAAGTTCACGGATAGGGTTAGTGTTAAGGGTTACGGGTAGGTTTAGGGTTCAGGGTTAGCGTTAGCATTAGGGCTTAAGGTTAGGATTAGGCGGGAGGTTAGATTTAGGGTTAGAACTAGACGTTAGGGTAAGGGCTAGGGTTAGGGTTAAGAGATAGGGTTAGGTTTAATGCTTAGGATTAGGGTTAGGGTTTGGGGTTAAAGTAAGTGTTAGGGGTTAGGTTTAAGGATCAAAGGTTAGGGTTATTTTTAGCTGTAGTGTTAGGGTTAGGGAAAAGGGATCCCATTAGCATTAAGGGTCTTCCTTACTGTAGGGTTAAGGGTTAGGCTTAGAGTTAAAGGTTAAGGTTAGGGTCAGTGTTAAGAGTTAGGGTGAGGGTTAACGGTTAGGGTAAAGGTTAAGCGTTAGGGTTAGGGATTAGCGATTAGGATTTTTGGTTAGTGTTAGGGTTAGAGGTTAGGAGTTCGTGTTTTATGAAGGGGTATGGTTAGAATTAGGATTGGGGTTAGAGTTAGGGTTAGGTATAGGGGTTAGTTTTAGGGTAAAAGGATAGGATTAGGGTTATGGGTTGGGCTTAGGTTTAGGGTTAAAGTTTACTGCTAGGGTTAGGGATAGGGTTCAGGTTTAGCTTTAGGGGTTCTGGTTAGGGTTAGGTGTTAGGTTAGTGTCAGGGTTACGTCTAGTCGTGAGGGTAAGGTTTAGGGTTAGCTTTAAGAGCTAGGGTTAGGTTTAATGGTTAGGATTAGGATTAGGGTTAAGGGTTAGTGTAAGGCTTAGGGGTTTGGGTGAAGGGTTAGGGTTTTTGTTAGGCATAGCGTTGGGGTTAGAAGTAAGGGTTACTGTCAGTGTTAGGGGTGTAGGTAGGGTTCCGGTTAGGGTTAGCGGTTTAGAATTAGGGTTAGGGATTAGGTGTCACAGTGATGACTAGGAGATAGGGTTAGAATTATGGGATAGGGGTTGTTCTCAGGGAATGGGTTATGCATTAATGTTAGGATAAGAGGTTAAAGTTAGGCTCACGGTGAGGTTTACGTGTTAAGGGGAGAAATAGGAACAGGGTTGGGTGTTATGTTCAGGGTTAGGGTTATCTGTTAGAGGTATTGTTTATGCTTAGCGCACGGGCCCTGTCTGCATTGGGCGGGCGGGGGGAGTTTAGGGGGCTGGGATTGTACCCGGGAACCCACTCTATCATACTCTGGGTATGGGCCCGTGGGTTTCATGCAGGACACAGTGGTAGAGCCTCCTTTCACGCATGGCATGGGAGGATTGCAGGCTTTCTAAACTCTAAGAAAGCAAGAAGTCTGAGAATTAGATTTAGGGTTAGGATTCTGGTTAGGGTTAAGGATGAAGTTTAGTGTTAGGGTGAGGGCTTAAGGTTAGGGATTAGGGTTAGGGTTAAAGGTTACTCTTAGGTTTAACGGTTACAGTTCGGTTTAGGGTTGAGGTTTACGGTTAGGGTTAAGATGAGGGGTTAGGGTTTGGTAGACGTTTAGGGTTAAGTGTTAGGTTTAGGGTTGAAGATTAGGATTAGTGTTAGGATTAAAGGTTAGCGTGAGAGTTAACGCTTAGGGTTAAGGTTAAGAGTTAGGGTTTACGGTTAGGCTTAGGGTTAGATTTAGGGTTAGAGTTATGTGCTATGGTTTGTGTTAGGGGTTAGGGTTAGGTTTACTGTTCACGGTTAGGGTTGGGTTTAGGGGTTAGCATTAGGGTTAGGGATTAGGTTTAGGGTAAGGGTCTAGAGTTAATGTTGGGCTTTAGGCTCGGGGCTTAGGTTCAGGGTCAGGGGTTAGCATTGGTGGTAGGGCTTAGCTTTAGCGGTCAGTTTAAGGGCACAGGACCTGGTTAATCTACGGTGAGAGGGGTGCGGTCGGAGTCACCACGAAAGCACAACATCATTCCCTGGGCCTTCGGACAGGACCTCCATGCAGGACTCAGGCGGAGCCTCATCTCACACATGGCATGGCTGTATTGTAGGCTTGCTTCACTCTGGGAATGGAAGTAGTGTGAGAATTAGGGTTGGGGTTGGGGTTAGGGTTTTTCGTGTTAGGGGTTAGGTTTCGAGTCAGGGTTAGGTGCTAGGGATTAGTGGTTAGGGTTAGAGTTAGTGTTAGGGGTAAGGTGTTAAGTCTGGGTTAGGGGGCCAGGGTAAGGTTTAGGGTTGGAGTTAGCGTTAGTGTTAGCGGTTAGGGTTAAGGGATAGGGTTAGGATTCAGGGTGAGGGTTAGAGGGTTAACAGTTGGGGTTAGGCTTAGGGGTTAGGGATAGTGTTAGAGTTAAGGGTTAGGAGCTTGGTTCAGGCTTAAGGTTAGCATTAGGGGTTGGGGTTAGTGTTAACTGTAGGTCAGTGTTGGGGTTAGATCTCTAGGCATTAGGGTAAAGGTTAGGGTTAGGGTTAAGAGTTAGGGTTCTGTTTAATGGTTAGGATTGGGAATAGGTTAAGGGTTAGGGTTAAGGTTAGGGGTTATGACGAAGGATCAACGGTTAGGGTTACTTTTAGGCGTAGGGTTAGGGTAAGGGGTTAGGGTTAGTGTTAGTGTTGTTGGTCGGGTTAAGGTTAGGGTTGGCGCTTCAGAATTAGGGATTAGGTGTTACGGTTATAGCTAGGAGGTAGGGTTATAATGACGGTATAGGGCTTGTTCTCAGGGTGTCATGCATTAACGTTAAGATATGGGGTTAAAGTTAGGGTTATGGTGAGGTTTACCTGTTAAGGTGAGCAGTAGGATGAGGGTTAGGTGTTATGTTGTGGGTTAGGCTTATGGGTGAGGGGTAGGGTTTATGCTTAGGGCACGGGCCCTGTATGCCCTAGGAGGCAAAGTTAGGTGTCTGTGATGGTCGCTGGGAACCCACTCTACCGCACCCAGTGTATGGGCCTCTGGGTTTCATGCAGGACACTGTGGCAGAGCCTCCTTTCACACATGGCGTGGGAGGATTGCAGGCTTTCTAAACTGTAAGAAAGCAAGAAGTCTGAGAATTAGATTTAGGGTTAGGGTTATGGTTAGGGTTAAGGATGAAGTTTAGTGTTAGGGTGAGGGCTTAGGCTTAGGGATTACGGTTAGGGTTAAAGGTTACTCTTAGATTTAACGGTTACACTTTGGTTTAGGGTTGAGGTTTAAGGTTAGGGTTAAGATGAGGGGTTAGGGTTTGGTACAGGGTTAGGGTTAAGTGTTAGGTTTAGGGTTGAAGATTAGGATTAGGGTTAGGATTAAAGGTTAGCGTGAGAGTTAACGCTTAGGGTTAAGGTTAAGAGTTAGGGTTTAGGGTTAGGATTAGGGTTAGAGTTAGTTTTAGGGTTAGAGTTATGTGCTATGGTTTGTGTTAGAGGTTAGGGTTAGGTTTACTGTTCACGGTTAGGGTTACGTTTATGGGTTAGCATTAGGGTTAGGGTTAGGGTTAGGGTTAAGGGATAGGATTAGGGTTAAGTGTTGGGCTTAGGGTTAGGGTTTAGTGTTAGGGTTATCATTAAGGATTAGGGTTAGGGTCAGGGTTAAATGCTTGGGTGCGGGTAATGGTTAGGGTCGGGGTTAAAGTTCACGGATAGGGTTAGTGTTAAGGGTTACGGGTAGGTTTAGGGTTCAGGGTTAGCGTTAGCATTAGGGCTTAAGGTTAGGATTAGCGGGAGGTTAGATTTAGGGTTAGAACTAGACGTTAGGGTAAGGGCTAGGGTTAGGGTTAAGAGATAGGGTTAGGTTTAATGCTTAGGATTAGGGTTAGGGTTTGGGGTTAAAGTAAGTGTTAGGGGTTAGGTTTAAGGATCCAAGGTTAGGGTTATTTTCAGCTGTAGTGTTAGGGTTAGGGAAAAGGGATCCCATTAGCATTAAGGGTCTTCCTTACTGTAGGGTTAAGGGTTAGGCTTAGAGTTAAAGGTTAAGGTTAGGGTCAGTGTTAAGAGTTAGGGTGAGGGTTAACGGTTAGGGTAAAGGTTAAGCGTTAGGGTTAGGGATTAGCGATTAGGATTTTTGGTTAGTGTTAGGGTTAGAGGTTAGGAGTTCGTGTTTTATGAAGGGGTATGGTTAGAATTAGGATTGGGGTTAGAGTTAGGGTTAGGTATAGGGGTTAGTTTTAGGGTAAAAGGATAGGATTAGGGTTATGGGTTGGGCTTAGGTTTAGGGTTAAAGTTTACTGCTAGGGTTAGGGAT
This sequence comes from Eulemur rufifrons, assembly GCF_041146395.1. Classification (NCBI taxonomy): domain Eukaryota; kingdom Metazoa; phylum Chordata; class Mammalia; order Primates; family Lemuridae; genus Eulemur; species Eulemur rufifrons. The sequence continues at coordinate 185,926 of NW_027182898.1, read as the reverse complement.
AGGGTTCAGGGTTAGCTTTAGGGGTTCTGGTTAGGGTTAGGTGTTAGGTTAGTGTCAGGGTTAGGTCTAGTCGTGAGGGTAAGGTTTAGGGTTAGCTTTAAGAGCTAGGGTTAGGTTTAATGGTTAGGATTAGGATTAGGGTTAAGGGTTAGGGTAAGGCTTAGGGGTTTGGGTGAAGGGTTAGGGTTTTTGTTAGGCATAGCGTTGGGGTTAGAAGTAAGGGTTACTGTCAGTGTTAGGGTTGTAGGTAGGGTTCCGGTTAGGGTTAGCGGTTTAGAATTAGGGTTAGGGATTAGGTGTCACAGTGATGACTAGGAGATAGGGTTAGAATTATGGGATAGGGGTTGTTCTCAGGGAATGGGTTATGCATTAATGTTCGGATAAGAGGTTAAAGTTAGGCTCACGGTGAGGTTTACGTATTAAGGGGAGAAATAGGAACAGGGTTGGGTGTTATGTTCAGGGTTAGGGTTATCTGTTAGAGGTATTGTTTATGCTTAGCGCACGGGCCCTGTCTGCATTGGGCGGGCGGGGGGAGTTTAGAGGGCTGGGATTGTACCCGGGAACCCACTCTATCATACTCTGGGTATGGGCCCGTGGGTTTCATGCAGGACACAGTGGTAGAGCCTCCTTTCACGCATGGCATGGGAGGATTGCAGGCTTTCTAAACTCTAAGAAAGCAAGAAGTCTGAGAATTCGATTTAGGGTTAGGATTCTGGTTAGGGTAAAGGATGAAGTTTAGTGTTAGGGTGAGGGCTTAAAGTTAGGGATTAGGGTTAGGGTTAAAGGTTACTCTTAGGTTTAACGGTTACAGTTCGGTTTAGGGTTGAGGTTTACGGTTAGGGTTAAGATGAGGGGTTAGGGTTTGGTAGACGTTTAGGGTTAAGTGTTAGGTTTAGGGTTGAAGATTAGGATTAGGGTTAGGATTAAAGGTTAGCGTGAGAGTTAACGCTTAGGGTTAAGGTTAAGAGTTAGAGTTTACGGTTAGGCTTAGGGTTAGATTTAGGGTTAGAGTTATGTGCTATGGTTTGTGTTAGGGGTTAGGGTTAGGTTTACTGTTCACGGTTAGGGTTGGGTTTAGGGGTTAGCATTAGGGTTAGGGATTATGTTTAGGGTAAGGGTCTAGAGTTCATGTTGGGCTTTAGGCTCGGGGCTTAGGTTCAGGGTCAGGGGTTAGCGTTGGTGGTAGGGCTTAGCTTTAGCGGTCAGTTTAAGGGCACAGGACCTGGTTAATCTACGGTTAGAGGGGTGCGGTCGGAGTCACCACGAAAGCACAACATCATTCCCTGGGCCTTCGGACAGGACCTCCATGCAGGACTCAGGCGGAGCCTCATCTCACACATGGCATGGCTGTATTGTAGGCTTGCTTCACTCTGGGAATGGAAGTAGTGTGAGAATTAGGGTTGGGGTTGGGGTTAGGGTTTTTCGTGTTAGGGGTTAGGTTTCGAGTCAGGGTTAGGTGCTAGGGATTAGTGGTTAGGGTTAGAGTTAGTGTTAGGGGTAAGGTGTTAAGTCTGGGTTAGGGGGCCAGGGTAAGGTTTAGGGTTGGAGTTAGCGTTAGGGTTAGGGGTTAGGGTTAAGGGATAGGGTTAGGATTCAGGGTGAGGGTTAGAGGGTTAACAGTTGGGGTTAGGCTTAGGGGTTAGGGATAGTGTTAGGGTTAAGGGTTAGGAGCTTGGTTCAGGTTTAAGGTTAGCATTAGGGGTTGGGGTTAGTGTTAACTGTAGGTCAGTGTTGGGGTTAGATCTCTAGGCATTAGGGTAAAGGTTAGGATTAGGGTTAAGAGTTAGGGTTCTGTTTAATGGTTAGGATTGGGAATAGGTTAAGGGTTAGGGTTAAGGTTAGGGGTTATGACGAAGGATCAACGGTTAGGGTTACTTTTAGGCGTAGGGTTAGGGTAAGGGGTTAGGGTTAGTGTTAGTGTTGTTGGTCGGGTTAAGGTTAGGGTTGGCGCTTCAGAATTAGGGATTAGGTGTTACGGTTATAGCTAGGAGGTAGGGTTATAATGACGGTATAGGGCTTGTTCTCAGGGTGTCATGCATTAACGTTAAGATATGGGGTTAAAGTTAGGGTTATGGAGAGGTTTACCTGTTAAGGTGAGCAGTAGGGTCAGGGTTAGGTGTTAGGTTGTGGGTTAGGCTTATGGGTGAGGGGTAGGGTTTATGCTTAGGGCAAGGGCCCTGTATGCCCTAGGAGGCAAAGTTAGGTGTCTGTGATGGTCGCTGGGAACCCACTCTACTGCATGCAGTGTATGGGCCTCTGGGTTTCATGCAGGACACTGTGGCAGAGCCTCCTTTCACACATGGCGTGGGAGGATTGCAGGCTTTCTAAACTCTAAGAAAGCAAGAAGTCTGAGAATTAGATTTAGGGTTAGGGTTATGGTTAGGGTTAAGGATGAAGTTTAGTGTTAGGGTGAGGGCTTAGGCTTAGGGATTACGGTTAGGGTTAAAGGTTACTCTTAGATTTAACGGTTACACTTTGGTTTAGGGTTGAGGTTTAAGGTTAGGGTTAAGATGAGGGGTTAGGGTTTGGTAGACGTTTAGGGTTAAGTGTTAGGTTTAGGGTTGAAGATTAGGATTAGGGTTAGGATTAAAGGTTAGCGTGAGAGTTAACGCTTAGGGTTAAGGTTAAGTGTTAGGGTTTAGGTTTATGGTTAGGGTTAGAGTTAGTTTTAGGGTTAGAGTTATGTGCTATGGTTTGTGTTAGAGGTTAGGGTTAGGTTTACTGGTCACGGTTAGGGTTACGTTTAGGGGTTAGCATTAGGGTTAGGGTTAGGGTTAGGGTTAAGGGATAGGATTAGGGTTAAGTGTTGGGCTTAGGGTTAGGGTTTAGTGTTAGTGTTATCATTAAGGATTAGGGTTAGGGTCAGGGTTAAATGCTTGGGTGCGGGTAATGGTTAGGTTCAGGGTTAAGGTTTACGGATAGGGTTAGTGTTAAGGGTTACGGGTAGGTTTAGGGTTCAGGGTTAGCGTTAGCATTAGGGCTTAAGGTTAGGATTAGGTGGGAGGTTAGATTTAGGGTTAGAACTAGGCGTTAGGGTAAGGGCTAGGGTTAGGGTTAAGAGATAGGGTTAGGTTTAATGCTTAGGATTAGGGTTAGGGTTTGGGGTTAAAGTAAGTGTTAGGGGTTAGGTTTAAGGATCAAAGGTTAGGGTTATTTTTAGCTGTAGTGTTAGGGTTAGGGATAAGGGATCCCATTAGCATTAAGGGTCTTCTTTACTGTAGGGTTAAGGGTTAGGCTTAGAGTTAAAGGTTAAGGTTAGGGTCAGTGTTAAGAATTAGGGTGAGGGTTAACGGTTAGGGTAAAGGTTAAGCGTTAGGGTTAGGGATTAGCGATTAGGGTTTTTGGTTAGTGTTAGGGTAAGAGGTTAGGAGTTCGTGTTTTATGAAGGGGTATGGTTAGAATTAGGATTGGGGTTAGAGTTAGGGTTAGGTATAGGGGTTATGTTTAGGGGTTAGTTTTAGGGTAAAAGGATAGGATTAGGGTTATGGGTTGGGCTTAGGTTTAGGGTTAAAGTTTACTGCTAGGGTTAGGGATAGGGTTCAGGGTTAGCTTTAGGGGTTCTGGTTAGGGTTAGGTGTTAGGTTAGTGTCAGGGTTAGGTCTAGTCGTGAGGGTAAGGTTTAGGGTTAGCTTTAAGAGCTAGGGTTAGGTTTAATGATTAGGATTAGGATTAGGGTTAAGGGTTAGCGTAAGGCTTAGGGGTTTGGGTGAAGGGTTAGGGTTTTTGTTAGGCATAGCGTTGGTGTTAGAAGTAAGGGTTACTGTCAGTGTTAGGGTTGTAGGAAGAGTTCCAGTTAGGGTTAGCGGTTTAGAATTAGGGTTAGGGATTAGGTGTTCCAGTGATGACTAGGAGATAGGGTTAGAATTATGGGATAGGGGTTGTTCTCAGGGAATGGGTTATGCATTAACGTTCGGATAAGAGGTTAAAGTTAGGCGCACGGTGAGGTTTACGTGTTAAGGGGAGAAATAGGAACAGGGTTGGGTGTTATGTTCAGGGTTAGGGTTATCTGTTAAAGGTATTGTTTATGCTTAGCGCACGGGCTGTGTCTGCATTAGGCGGGCTGGGGAGTTTAGGGGGCTGGGATTGTACCCGGGAACCCACTCTATCATACTCTGGGTATGGGCCTGTGTGTTTCATGCAGGACACAGTGGTAGAGCCTCCTTTCACGCATGGCATGGGAGGATTGCAGGCTTTCTAAACTCTAAGAAAGCAAGAAGTCTGAGAATTAGATTTAGGGTTAGGATTATGGTTAGGGTGAAGGATGAAGTTTAGTGTTAGGGTGAGGGCTTAGGGTTAGGGATTAGGGTTAGGGTTAAAGGTTACTCTTAGGTTTAACGGTTACACTTTGGTTTCGGGTTGAGGTTTACGGTTAGGGTTAAGATGAGGGGTTAGGGTTTGGCACAGGGTTAGGGTTAAGTGTTAGGTTTAGGGTTGAAGATTAGGATTAGGGTTAGGATTAAAGGTTAGCGTGAGAGTTAACGCTTAGGGTTAAGGTTAAGAGTTAGGGTTTAGGGTTAGGGTTAGGGTTAGGGTTAGTTTTAGGGTTAGAGTTATGTGCTATGGTTTGTGTTAGAGGTTAGGGTTAGGTTTACTGGTGAGGGTTAGGGTTACGTTTAGGGGGTAGCATTAGGGTTAGGGTTAGGGTTAAGGGATAGGATTAGGGTTAAGTGTTGGGCTTAGGGTTAGGGTTTAGTGTTAGGGTTATCATTAAGGATTAGGGTTAGGGTCAGGGTTAAATGCTTGGGTGCGGGTAATGGTTAGGGTCAGGGTTAAGGTTCACAGATAGGGTTAGTGTTAAGGGTTACGGGTAGGTTTAGGGTTCAATGTTAGAGTTACCTTTAGGGCTTAAGGTTAAGATTAGGCGGTAGCTTAGTTTTAGGGTTAGATCTAGGCGTTAGGGTAAGGGCTAGCGTTAGGGTTAAGAGATAGGGTTAGGTTTAATGATTAGGATTAGGGTTAGGGTTTGGGGATAAAGTAAGTGTTAGGGGTTAGGTTTAAGGATCAAAGGTTACGGTTATTTTTAGCTGTAGTGTTAGGGTTAGGGATAAGGGATCCCATTAGCATTAAGGGTCTTCCTTCCTGTAGGGTTAAGGGTTAGGCTTAGAGTTAAAGGTGAAGGTTAGGGTCAGTGTTAAGATTTAGGGTGAGGGTTAACGGTTAGGGTAAAGGTTAAGCGTTAGGGTTAGGGATTAGTGATTAGGGTTTTTGGTTAGTGTTAGGGTTAGCGGTTAGGAGTTAGTGCTTTATGAAGGGGTATGGTTAGAATTAGGACTGGGGTTAGAGTTAGGGTGAGGTATAGGGTTTAGGTTTAGGGGTTAGTTTTAGGGTAAAAGGATAGGATTAGGGTTACGGTTGGGCTTAGGTTTAGGGTTAAAGTTTACTGCTGGGGTTAGGGATAGGGTTCAGGGTTAGCTTTAGGGGTTCTGGTTAGTGTTAGGTGTTAGGTTAGTGTCAGGGTTAGGTCTAGCCGTGAGGGTAAGGTTTAGGGTTAGCTTTAAGAGCTAGGGTTAGGTTTAATGGTTAGGATTAGGATTCAGGTTAAGGGTTAGGGTAAGGCTTAGGGGTTAGGGTGAAGGGTTAGGGTCAAGGGTTAGGGTTTTTGTTAGGCATAGCGTTGGGGTTAGAAGTAAGGGTTACTGTCAGTGTTAGGGTTGTAGGTAGTGTTACGGTTAGGGTTAGCGGTTTAGAATTAGGGTTAGGGATTAGGTGTTCCAGTGATGACTAGGAGATAGGGTTAGAATTATGGGATAGGGGTTGTTCTCAGGAAATGGGTTATGCATTAACGTTAGGATAAGAGGTTAAAGTTAGGCGCACGGTGAGGTTTACGTGTTAAGGGGAGAAATAGGAACAGGGTTGGGTGTTATGTTCAGGGTTAGGGTTATCTGTTAAAGGTATTGTTTATGCTTAGCGCACGGGCCCTGTCTGCATTAGGCGGGCGGGGGGAGTTTAGGGGGCTGGGATTGTACCCGGGAACCCACTCTATCATACTCTGGGTATGGGCCCGTGGGTTTCATGCAGGACACAGTGGTAGAGCCTCCTTTCACGCATGGCATGGGAGGATTGCAGGCTTTCTAAACTCTAAGAAAGCAAGAAGTCTGAGAATTAGATTTAGGGTTAGGATTCTGGTTAGGGTTAAGGATGAAGTTTAGTGTTAGGGTGAGGGCTTAAGGTTAGGGTTTAGGGTTAAGGTTAAAGGTTACTCTTAGGTTTAACGGTTACAGTTCGGTTTAGGGTTGAGGTTTACGGTTAGGGTTAAGATGAGGGGTTAGGGTTTGGTAGACGTTTAGGGTTAAGAGTTAGGTTTAGGGTTGAAGATTAGTATTAGGGTTAGGATTAAAGGTTAGCGTGAGAGTTAACGCTTAGGGTTAAGGTTAAGAGTTAGGGTTTACGGTTAGGCTTAGGGTTAGAGTTATGTGCTATGATTTGTGTTAGGGTTTAGGGTTAGGTTTACTGTTCACGGTTAGGGTTGGGTTTAGGGGTTAGCATTAGGGTTAGGGATTAGGTTTAGGGTAAGGGTCTAGAGTTAATGTTGGGCTTTAGGCTCGGGGCTTAGGTTCAGGGTCAGGGGTTAGCGCTGGTGGTAGGGCTTAGCTTTAGCGGTCAGTTTAATGGCACAGGACCTGGTTAATCTGCGGTGAGAGGGGTGCGGTCGGAGTCACCACGAAAGCACAACATCATTCCCTGGGCCTTGGGAGAGGACCTCCATGCAGGACTCAGGCGGAGCCTCATCTCACACATGGCATGGCTGTATTGTAGGCTTGCTTCACTCTGGGAATGGAAGTAGTGTGAGAATTAGGGTTGGGGTTGGGGTTAGGGTTTTTCGTGTTTGGGGTTAGGTTTCGAGTCAGGGTTAGGTGCTAGGGATTAGTGGTTAGGGTTAGAGTTAGTGTTAGGGGTAAGGTGTTAAGTCTGGGTTAGGGGGCCAGGGTAAGGTTAAGTGTTGGAGTTAGCATTAGGGTTAGGGGTTAGGGTTAAGGGATAGGGTTAGGATTCAGGGTGAGGGTTAGAGGGTTAACAGTTGGGGTTAGGCTTAGGGGTTAGGGATAGTGTTAGGATTAAGGGTTAGGAGCTTGGTTCAGGTTTAAGGTTAGCATTAGGGGTTGGGGTTAGTGTTAACTGTAGGTCAGTGTTGGGGTTAGATCTCTAGGCATTAGGGTAAAGGTTAGGGTTAGGGTTAAGAGTTAGGGTTCTGTTTAATGGTTAGGATTGGGAATAGGTTAAGGGTTAGGGTTAAGGTTAGGGGTTATGACGAAGTATCTACGGTTAGGGTTACTTTTAGGCGTAGGGTTAGGGTAAGGGGTTAGGGTTAGTGTTAGTGTTGTTGGTCGGGTTAAGGTTAGGGTTGGCGTTTCAGAATTAGGGATTAGGTGTTACGGTTATAGCTAGGAGGTAGGGTTATAATGACGGTATAGGGCTTGTTCTCAGGGTGTCATGCATTAACGTTAAGATATGGGGTTAAAGTTAGGGTTATGGTGAGGTTTACCTGTTAAGGTGAGCAGTAGGATGAGGGTTAGGTGTTATGTTGTGGGTTAGGCTTATGGGTGAGGGGTAGGGTTTATGCTTAGGGCACGGGCCCTGTATGCCCTAGGAGGCAAAGTTAGGTGTCTGTGATGGTCGCTGGGAACCCACTCTACCGCACGCAGTGTATGGGCCTCTGGGTTTCATGCAGGACACTGTGGCAGAGCCTCCTTTCACACATGGCGTGGGAGGATTGCAGGCTTTCTAAACTCTAAGAAAGCAAGAAGTCTGAGAATTAGATTTAGGGTTAGGGTTATGGTTAGGGTTAAGGATGAAGTTTAGTGTTAGGGTGAGGGCTTAGGCTTAGGGATTACGGTTAGGGTTAAAGGTTACTCTTAGATTTAACGGTTACACTTTGGTTTAGGGTTGAGGTTTAAGGTTAGGGTTAAGATGAGGGGTTAGGGTTTGGTACAGGGTTAGGGTTAAGTGTTAGGTTTAGGGTTGAAGATTAGGATTAGGGTTAGGATTAAAGGTTAGCGTGAGAGTTAACGCTTAGGGTTAAGGTTAAGAGTTAGGGTTAGGGTTAGGTTTAGGGTTGGACTTATGTGCCATGGTTTGTGTTAGAGGTTAGGGTTAGGTTTACTGTTCACGGTTAGGGTTACGTTTAGGGGTTAGCATTAGGGTTAGGGTTAAGGGATAGGATTAGGGTTAAGTGTTGGGCTTAGGGTTAGGGTTTAGTGTTAGGGTTATCATTAAGGATTAGGGTAAGGGTCAGGGTTAAATGCTTGGGTGCGGGTAATGGTTAGGGTCAGGGTTAAAGTTCACGGATAGGGTTAGTGTTAAGGGTTACGGGTAGGTTTAGGGTTCAGGGTTAGCGTTAGCATTAGGGCTTAAGGTTAGGATTAGCGGGAGGTTAGATTTAGGGTTAGAACTAGACGTTAGGGTAAGGGCTAGGGTTAGGGTTAAGAGATAGGGTTAGGTTTAATGCTTAGGATTAGGGTTAGGGTTTGGGGTTAAAGTAAGTGTTAGGGGTTAGGTTTAAGGATCAAAGGTTAGGGTTATTTTTAGCTGTAGTGTTAGGGTTAGGGAAAAGGGATCCCATTAGCATTAAGGGTCTTCCTTACTGTAGGGTTAAGGGTTAGGCTTAGAGTTAAAGGTTAAGGTTAGGGTCAGTGTTAAGAGTTAGGGTGAGGGTTAACGGTTAGGGTAAAGGTTAAGCGTTAGGGTTAGGGATTAGCGATTAGGATTTTTGGTTAGTGTTAGGGTTAGAGGTTAGGAGTTCGTGATTTATGAAGGGGTATGGTTAGAATTAGGATTGGGGTTAGAGTTAGGGTTAGGTATAGGGGTTAGTTTTAGGGTAAAAGGATAGGATTAGGGTTATGTGTTGGGCTTAGGTTTAGGGTTAAAGTTTACTGCTAGGGTTAGGGATAGGGTTCAGGGTTAGCTTTAGGGGTTCTGGTTAGGGTTAGGTGTTAGGTTAGTGTCAGGGTTAGGTCTAGTCGTGAGGGTAAGGTTTAGGGTTAGCTTTAAGAGCTAGGGTTAGGTTTAATGGTTAGGATTAGGATTAGGGTTAAGGGTTAGGGTAAGGCTTAGGGGTTTGGGTGAAGGGTTAGGGTTTTTGTTAGGCATAGCGTTGGGGTTAGAAGTAAGGGTTACTGTCAGTGTTAGGGGTGTAGGTAGGGTTACGGTTAGGGTTAGCGGTTTAGAATTAGGGTTAGGGATTAGGTGTCACAGTGATGACTAGGAGATAGGCTTAGAATTATGGGATAGGGGTTGTTCTCAGGGAAAGGGTTATGCATTAATGTTAGGATAAGAGGTTAAAGTTAGGCTCACGGTGAGGTTTACGTGTTAAGGGGAGAAATAGGAACAGGGTTGGGTGTTATGTTCAGGGTTAGGGTTATCTGTTAGAGGTATTGTTTATGCTTAGCGCACGGGCCCTGTCTGCATTGGGCGGGCGGGGGAGTTTAGGGGGCTGGGATTGTACCCGGGAACCCACTCTATCATACTCTGGGTATGGGCCCGTGGGTTTCATGCAGGACACAGTGGTAGAGCCTCCTTTCACGCATGGCATGGGAGGATTGCAGGCTTTCTAAACTCTAAGAAAGCAAGAAGTCTGAGAATAAGATTTAGGGTTAGGATTCTGGTTAGGGTTAAGGATGAAGTTTAGTGTTAGGGTGAGGGCTTAAGGTTAGGGATTAGGGTTAGGGTTAAAGGTTACTCTTAGTTTTAACGGTTACAGTTCGGTTTAGGGTTGAGGTTTACGGTTAGGGTTAAGATGAGGGGTTAGGGTTTGGTAGACGTTTAGGGTTAAGTGTTAGGTTTAGGGTTGAAGATTAGGATTAGGGTTAGGATTAAAGGTTAGCGTGAGAGTTAACACTTAGGGTTAAGGCTAAGAGTTAGGGTTTACGGTTAGGCTTAGGGTTAGATTTAGGGTTAGAGTTATGTGCTATGGTTTGTGTTAGGGGTTAGGGTTAGGTTTACTGTTCACGGTTAGGGTTGGGTTTAGGGGTTAGCATTAGGGTTAGGGATTAGGTTTAGGGTAAGGGTCTAGAGTTAATGTTGGGCTTTAGGCTCGGGGCTTAGGTTCAGGGTCAGGGGTTAGCATTGGTGGTAGGGCTTAGCTTTAGCGGTCAGTTTAAGGGCACAGGACCTGGTTAATCTACGGTGAGAGGGGTGCGGTCGGAGTCACCACGAAAGCACAACATCATTCCCTGGGCCTTCGGACAGGACCTCCATGCAGGACTCAGGCGGAGCCTCATCTCACACATGGCATGGCTGTATTGTAGGCTTGCTTCACTCTGGGAATGGAAGTAGTGTGAGAATTAGGTTTGGGGTTGGGGTTAGGGTTTTTCATGTTAGGGGTTAGGTTTCGAGTCAGGGTTAGGTGCTAGGGATTAGTGGTTAGGGTTAGAGTTAGTGTTAGGGGTAAGGTGTTAAGTCTAGGTTAGGGGGCCAGGGTAAGGTTTAGGGTTGGAGTTAGCGTTAGTGTTAGCAGTTAGGGTTAAGGGATAGGATTAGGATTCAGGGTGAGGGTTAGAGGGTTAACAGTTGGGGTTAGGCTTAGGGGTTAGGGATAGTGTTAGAGTTAAGGGTTAGGAGCTTGGTTCAGGTTTAAGGTTAGCATTAGGGGTTGGGGTTAGTGTTAACTGTAGGTCGGTGTTGGGGTTAGATCTCTAGGCATTAGGGTAAAGGTTAGGGTTAGGGTTAAGAGTTAGGGTTCTGTTTAATGGTTAGGATTGGGAATAGGTTAAGGGTTAGGGTTAAGGTTAGGGGTTATGACGAAGGATCAACGGTTAGGGTTACTTTTAGGCGTAGGGTTAGGGTAAGGGGTTAGGGTTAGTGTTAGTGTTGTTGGTCGGGTTAAGGTTAGGGTTGGCGCTTCAGAATTAGGGATTAGGTGTTACGGTTATAGCTAGGAGGTAGGGTTATAATGACGGTATAGGGCTTGTTCTCAGGGTGTCATGCATTAACGTTAAGATATGGGGTTAAAGTTAGGGTTATGGTGAGGTTTACCTGTTAAGGTGAGCAGTAGGATGAGGGTTAGGTGTTATGTTGTGGGTTAGGCTTATGGGTGAGGGGTAGGGTTTATGCTTAGGGCACGGGCCCTGTATGCCCTAGGAGGCAAAGTTAGGTGTCTGTGATGGTCGCTGGGAACCCACTCTACCGCACGCAGTGTATGGGCCTCTGGGTTTCATGCAGGACACTGTGGCAGAGCCTCCTTTCACACATGGCGTGGGAGGATTGCAGGCTTTCTAAACTCTAAGAAAGCAAGAAGTCTGAGAATTAGATTTAGGGTTAGGGTTATGGTTAGGGTTAAGGATGAAGTTTAGTGTTAGGGTGAGGGCTTAGGCTTAGGGATTACGGTTAGGGTTAAAGGTTACTCTTAGATTTAACGGTTACACTTTGGTTTAGGGTTGAGGTTTAAGGTTAGGGTTAAGATGAGGGGTTAGGGTTTGGTACAGGGTTAGGGTTAAGTGTTAGGTTTAGGGTTGAAGATTAGGATTAGGGTTAGGATTAAAGGTTAGCGTGAGAGTTAACGCTTAGGGTTAAGGTTAAGAGTTAGGGTTAGGGTTAGGTTTAGGGTTGGACTTATGTGCCATGGTTTGTGTTAGAGGTTAGGGTTAGGTTTACTGTTCACGGTTAGGGTTACGTTTAGGGGTTAGCATTAGGGTTAGGGTTAAGGGATAGGATTAGGGTTAAGTGTTGGGCTTAGGGTTAGGGTTTAGTGTTAGGGTTATCATTAAGGATTAGGGTAAGGGTCAGGGTTAAATGCTTGGGTGCGGGTAATGGTTAGGGTCAGGGTTAAAGTTCACGGATAGGGTTAGTGTTAAGGGTTACGGGTAGGTTTAGGGTTCAGGGTTAGCGTTAGCATTAGGGCTTAAGGTTAGGATTAGCGGGAGGTTAGATTTAGGGTTAGAACTAGACGTTAGGGTAAGGGCTAGGGTTAGGGTTAAGAGATAGGGTTAGGTTTAATGCTTAGGATTAGGGTTAGGGTTTGGGGTTAAAGTAAGTGTTAGGGGTTAGGTTTAAGGATCAAAGGTTAGGGTTATTTTTAGCTGTAGTGTTAGGGTTAGGGAAAAGGGATCCCATTAGCATTAAGGGTCTTCCTTACTGTAGGGTTAAGGGTTAGGCTTAGAGTTAAAGGTTAAGGTTAGGGTCAGTGTTAAGAGTTAGGGTGAGGGTTAACGGTTAGGGTAAAGGTTAAGCGTTAGGGTTAGGGATTAGCGATTAGGATTTTTGGTTAGTGTTAGGGTTAGAGGTTAGGAGTTCGTGATTTATGAAGGGGTATGGTTAGAATTAGGATTGGGGTTAGAGTTAGGGTTAGGTATAGGGGTTAGTTTTAGGGTAAAAGGATAGGATTAGGGTTATGTGTTGGGCTTAGGTTTAGGGTTAAAGTTTACTGCTAGGGTTAGGGATAGGGTTCAGGGTTAGCTTTAGGGGTTCTGTTTAGGGTTAGGTGTTAGGTTAGTGTCAGGGTTAGGTCTAGTCGTGAGGGTAAGGTTTAGGGTTAGCTTTAAGAGCTAGGGTTAGGTTTAATGGTTAGGATTAGGATTAGGGTTAAGGGTTAGGGTAAGGCTTAGGGGTTTGGGTGAAGGGTTAGGGTTTTTGTTAGGCATAGCGTTGGGGTTAGAAGTAAGGGTTACTGTCAGTGTTAGGGGTGTAGGTAGGGTTACGGTTAGGGTTAGCGGTTTAGAATTAGGGTTAGGGATTAGGTGTCACAGTGATGACTAGGAGATAGGCTTAGAATTATGGGATAGGGGTTGTTCTCAGGGAAAGGGTTATGCATTAATGTTAGGATAAGAGGTTAAAGTTAGGCTCACGGTGAGGTTTACGTGTTAAGGGGAGAAATAGGAACAGGGTTGGGTGTTATGTTCAGGGTTAGGGTTATCTGTTAGAGGTATTGTTTATGCTTAGCGCACGGGCCCTGTCTGCATTGGGCGGGCGGGGGAGTTTAGGGGGCTGGGATTGTACCCGGGAACCCACTCTATCATACTCTGGGTATGGGCCCGTGGGTTTCATGCAGGACACAGTGGTAGAGCCTCCTTTCACGCATGGCATGGGAGGATTGCAGGCTTTCTAAACTCTAAGAAAGCAAGAAGTCTGAGAATAAGATTTAGGGTTAGGATTCTGCTTAGGGTTAAGGATGAAGTTTAGTGTTAGGGTGAGGGCTTAAGGTTAGGGATTAGGGTTAGGGTTAAAGGTTACTCTTAGTTTTAACGGTTACAGTTCGGTTTAGGGTTGAGGTTTACGGTTAGGGTTAAGATGAGGGGTTAGGGTTTGGTAGACGTTTAGGGTTAAGTGTTAGGTTTAGGGTTGAAGATTAGGATTAGGGTTAGGATTAAAGGTTAGCGTGAGAGTTAACACTTAGGGTTAAGGCTAAGAGTTAGGGTTTACGGTTAGGCTTAGGGTTAGATTTAGGGTTAGAGTTATGTGCTATGGTTTGTGTTAGGGGTTAGGGTTAGGTTTACTGTTCACGGTTAGGGTTGGGTTTAGGGGTTAGCATTAGGGTTAGGGATTAGGTTTAGGGTAAGGGTCTAGAGTTAATGTTGGGCTTTAGGCTCGGGGCTTAGGTTCAGGGTCAGGGGTTAGCATTGGTGGTAGGGCTTAGCTTTAGCGGTCAGTTTAAGGGCACAGGACCTGGTTAATCTACGGTGAGAGGGGTGCGGTCGGAGTCACCACGAAAGCACAACATCATTCCCTGGGCCTTCGGACAGGACCTCCATGCAGGACTCAGGCGGAGCCTCATCTCACACATGGCATGGCTGTATTGTAGGCTTGCTTCACTCTGGGAATGGAAGTAGTGTGAGAATTAGGTTTGGGGTTGGGGTTAGGGTTTTTCATGTTAGGGGTTAGGTTTCGAGTCAGGGTTAGGTGCTAGGGATTAGTGGTTAGGGTTAGAGTTAGTGTTAGGGGTAAGGTGTTAAGTCTAGGTTAGGGGGCCAGGGTAAGGTTTAGGGTTGGAGTTAGCGTTAGTGTTAGCAGTTAGGGTTAAGGGATAGGATTAGGATTCAGGGTGAGGGTTAGAGGGTTAACAGTTGGGGTTAGGCTTAGGGGTTAGGGATAGTGTTAGAGTTAAGGGTTAGGAGCTTGGTTCAGGTTTAAGGTTAGCATTAGGGGTTGGGGTTAGTGTTAACTGTAGGTCGGTGTTGGGGTTAGATCTCTAGGCATTAGGGTAAAGGTTAGGGTTAGGGTTAAGAGTTAGGGTTCTGTTTAATGGTTAGGATTGGGAATAGGTTAAGGGTTAGGGTTAAGGTTAGGGGTTATGACGAAGGATCAACGGTTAGGGTTACTTTTAGGCGTAGGGTTAGGGTAAGGGGTTAGGGTTAGTGTTAGTGTTGTTGGTCGGGTTAAGGTTAGGGTTGGCGCTTCAGAATTAGGGATTAGGTGTTACGGTTATAGCTAGGAGGTAGGGTTATAATGACGGTATAGGGCTTGTTCTCAGGGTGTCATGCATTAACGTTAAGATATGGGGTTAAAGTTAGGGTTATGGTGAGGTTTACCTGTTAAGGTGAGCAGTAGGATGAGGGTTAGGTGTTATGTTGTGGGTTAGGCTTATGGGTGAGGGGTAGGGTTTATGCTTAGGGCACGGGCCCTGTATGCCCTAGGAGGCAAAGTTAGGTGTCTGTGATGGTCGCTGGGAACCCACTCTACCGCACGCAGTGTATGGGCCTCTGGGTTTCATGCAGGACACTGTGGCAGAGCCTCCTTTCACACATGGCGTGGGAGGATTGCAGGCTTTCTAAACTCTAAGAAAGCAAGAAGTCTGAGAATTAGATTTAGGGTTAGGGTTATGGTTAGGGTTAAGGATGAAGTTTAGTGTTAGGGTGAGGGCTTAGGCTTAGGGATTACGGTTAGGGTTAAAGGTTACTCTTAGATTTAACGGTTACACTTTGGTTTAGGGTTGAGGTTTAAGGTTAGGGTTAAGATGAGGGGTTAGGGTTTGGTACAGGGTTAGGGTTAAGTGTTAGGTTTAGGGTTGAAGATTAGGATTAGGGTTAGGATTAAAGGTTAGCGTGAGAGTTAACGCTTAGGGTTAAGGTTAATAGTTAGGTGTTAGGGTTAGGGTTAGGGTTAGTTTTAGGGTTAGAGTTATGTGCTAGGGTTTGTGTTAGAGGTTAGGGTTAGGTTTACTGGTCACGGTTCGGGTTACGTTTAGGGGTTAGCATTAGGTTTAGGGTTAGGGTTAAGGGATAGGATTAGGGTTAAGTGTTGGGCTTAGGTTTAGGGTTAAAGTTTACTGCTAGGGTTAGGGATAGGGTTCAGGGTTAGCTTTAGGGGTTCTGGTTAGGGTTAGGTGTTAGGTTAGTGTCAGGGTTAGGTCTAGTCGTGAGGGTAAGGTTTAGGGTTAGCTTTAAGAGCTAGGGTTAGGTTTAATGGTTAGGATTAGGATTAGGGTTAAGGGTTAGGGTAAGGCTTAGGGGTTTGGGTGAAGGGTTAGGGTTTTTGTTAGGCATAGCGTTGGGGTTAGAAGTAAGGGTTACTGTCAGTGTTAGGGGTGTAGGTAGGGTTCCGGTTAGGGTTAGCGGTTTAGAATTAGGGTTAGGGATTAGGTGTCACAGTGATGACTAGGAGATAGGCTTAGAATTATGGGATAGGGGTTGTTCTCAGGGAAAGGGTTATGCATTAATGTTAGGATAAGAGGTTAAAGTTAGGCTCACGGTGAGGTTTACGTGTTAAGGGGAGAAATAGGAACAGGGTTGGGTGTTATGTTCAGGGTTAGGGTTATCTGTTAGAGGTATTGTTTATGCTTAGCGCACGGGCCCTGTCTGCATTGGGCGGGCGGGGGAGTTTAGGGGGCTGGGATTGTACCCGGGAACCCACTCTATCATACTCTGGGTATGGGCCCGTGGGTTTCATGCAGGACACAGTGGTAGAGCCTCCTTTCACGCATGGCATGGGAGGATTGCAGGCTTTCTAAACTCTAAGAAAGCAAGAAGTCTGAGAATAAGATTTAGGGTTAGGATTCTGGTTAGGGTTAAGGATGAAGTTTAGTGTTAGGGTGAGGGCTTAAGGTTAGGGATTAGGGTTAGGGTTAAAGGTTACTCTTAGTTTTAACGGTTACAGTTCGGTTTAGGGTTGAGGTTTACGGTTAGGGTTAAGATGAGGGGTTAGGGTTTGGTAGACGTTTAGGGTTAAGTGTTAGGTTTAGGGTTGAAGATTAGGATTAGGGTTAGGATTAAAGGTTAGCGTGAGAGTTAACACTTAGGGTTAAGGCTAAGAGTTAGGGTTTACGGTTAGGCTTAGGGTTAGATTTAGGGTTAGAGTTATGTGCTATGGTTTGTGTTAGGGGTTAGGGTTAGGTTTACTGTTCACGGTTAGGGTTGGGTTTAGGGGTTAGCATTAGGGTTAGGGATTAGGTTTAGGGTAAGGGTCTAGAGTTAATGTTGGGCTTTAGGCTCGGGGCTTAGGTTCAGGGTCAGGGGTTAGCATTGGTGGTAGGGCTTAGCTTTAGCGGTCAGTTTAAGGGCACAGGACCTGGTTAATCTACGGTGAGAGGGGTGCGGTCGGAGTCACCACGAAAGCACAACATCATTCCCTGGGCCTTCGGACAGGACCTCCATGCAGGACTCAGGCGGAGCCTCATCTCACACATGGCATGGCTGTATTGTAGGCTTGCTTCACTCTGGGAATGGAAGTAGTGTGAGAATTAGGTTTGGGGTTGGGGTTAGGGTTTTTCATGTTAGGGGTTAGGTTTCGAGTCAGGGTTAGGTGCTAGGGATTAGTGGTTAGGGTTAGAGTTAGTGTTAGGGGTAAGGTGTTAAGTCTAGGTTAGGGGGCCAGGGTAAGGTTTAGGGTTGGAGTTAGCGTTAGTGTTAGCAGTTAGGGTTAAGGGATAGGATTAGGATTCAGGGTGAGGGTTAGAGGGTTAACAGTTGGGGTTAGGCTTAGGGGTTAGGGATAGTGTTAGAGTTAAGGGTTAGGAGCTTGGTTCAGGTTTAAGGTTAGCATTAGGGGTTGGGGTTAGTGTTAACTGTAGGTCGGTGTTGGGGTTAGATCTCTAGGCATTAGGGTAAAGGTTAGGGTTAGGGTTAAGAGTTAGGGTTCTGTTTAATGGTTAGGATTGGGAATAGGTTAAGGGTTAGGGTTAAGGTTAGGGGTTATGACGAAGGATCAACGGTTAGGGTTACTTTTAGGCGTAGGGTTAGGGTAAGGGGTTAGGGTTAGTGTTAGTGTTGTTGGTCGGGTTAAGGTTAGGGTTGGCGCTTCAGAATTAGGGATTAGGTGTTACGGTTATAGCTAGGAGGTAGGGTTATAATGACGGTATAGGGCTTGTTCTCAGGGTGTCATGCATTAACGTTAAGATATGGGGTTAAAGTTAGGGTTATGGTGAGGTTTACCTGTTAAGGTGAGCAGTAGGATGAGGGTTAGGTGTTATGTTGTGGGTTAGGCTTATGGGTGAGGGGTAGGGTTTATGCTTAGGGCACGGGCCCTGTATGCCCTAGGAGGCAAAGTTAGGTGTCTGTGATGGTCGCTGGGAACCCACTCTACCGCACGCAGTGTATGGGCCTCTGGGTTTCATGCAGGACACTGTGGCAGAGCCTCCTTTCACACATGGCGTGGGAGGATTGCAGGCTTTCTAAACTCTAAGAAAGCAAGAAGTCTGAGAATTAGATTTAGGGTTAGGGTTATGGTTAGGGTTAAGGATGAAGTTTAGTGTTAGGGTGAGGGCTTAGGCTTAGGGATTACGGTTAGGGTTAAAGGTTACTCTTAGATTTAACGGTTACACTTTGGTTTAGGGTTGAGGTTTAAGGTTAGGGTTAAGATGAGGGGTTAGGGTTTGGTACAGGGTTAGGGTTAAGTGTTAGGTTTAGGGTTGAAGATTAGGATTAGGGTTAGGATTAAAGGTTAGCGTGAGAGTTAACGCTTAGGGTTAAGGTTAAGAGTTAGGGTTTAGGGTTAGGGTTAGGGTTAGGGTTAGTTTTAGGGTTAGAGTTATGTGCTATGGTTTGTGTTAGAGGTTAGGGTTAGGTTTACTGTTCACGGTTAGGGTTACGTTTAGGGGTTAGCATTAGGGTTAGGGTTAGGGTTAGGGTTAAGGGATAGGATTAGGGTTAAGTGTTGGGCTTAGGGTTAGGGTTTAGTGTTAGTGTTATCATTAAGGATTAGGGTTAGGGTCAGGGTTAAATGCTTGGGTGCGGGTAATGGTTAGGGTCAGGGTTAAAGTTCACGGATAGGGTTAGTGTTAAGGGTTACGGGTAGGTTTAGGGTTCAGGGTTAGCGTTAGCATTAGGGCTTAAGGTTAGGATTAGCGGGAGGTTAGATTTAGGATTAGAACTAGACGTTAGGGTAAAGGCTAGGGTTAGGGTTAAGAGATAGGGTTAGGTTTAATGCTTAGGATTAGGGTTAGGGTTTGGGGTTAAAGTAAGTGTTAGGGGTTAGGTTTAAGGATCAAAGGTTAGGGTTATTTTTAGCTGTAGTGTTAGGGTTAGGGAAAAGGGATCCCATTAGCATTAAGGGTCTTCCTTACTCTAGGGTTAAGGGTTAGGCTTAGAGTTAAAGGTTAAGGTTAGGGTCAGTGTTAAGAATTAGGGTGAGGGTTAACGGTTAGGGTAAAGGTTAAGCGTTAGGGTTAGGGATTAGCGATTAGGATTTTTGGTTAGTGTTAGGGTTAGAGGTTAGGAGTTCGTGTTTTATGAAGGGGTATGGTTAGAATTAGGATTGGGGTTAGAGTTAGGGTTAGGTATAGGGGTTAGTTTTAGGGTAAAAGGATAGGATTAGGGTTATGGGTTGGGCTTAGGTTTAGGGTTAAAGTTTACTGCTAGGGTTAGGGATAGGGTTCAGGGTTAGCTTTAGGGGTTCTGGTTAGGGTTAGGTGTTAGGTTAGTGTCAGGGTTAGGTCTAGTCGTGAGGGTAAGGTTTAGGGTTAGCTTTAAGAGCTAGGGTTAGGTTTAATGGTTAGGATTAGGATTAGGGTTAAGGGTTAGCGTAAGGCTTAGGGCTTTGGGTGAAGGGTTAGGGTTTTTGTTAGGCATAGCGTTGGGGTTAGAAGTAAGGGTTACTGTCAGTGTTAGGGTTGTAGGTAGGGTTCCGGTTAGGGTTAGCGGTTTAGAATTAGGGTTAGGGATTAGGTGTTCCAGTGATGACTAGGAGATAGGGTTAGAATTATGGGATAGGGGTTGTTCTCAGGGAATGGGTTATGCATTAACGTTAGGATAAGAGGTTAAAGTTAGGCGCACGGTGAGGTTTACGTGTTAAGGGGAGAAATAGGAACAGGGTTGGGTGTTATGTTCAGGGTTAGGATTATCTGTTAGAGGTATTGTTTATGCTTAGCGCACGGGCCCTGTCTGCATTAGGCGGGCGGGGGGAGTTTAGGGGGCTGGGATTGTACCCGGGAACCCACTCTATCATACTCTGGGTATGGGCCCGTGGGTTTCATGCAGGACACAGTGGTAGAGCCTCCTTTCACGCATGGCATGGGAGGATTGCAGGCTTTCTAAACTCTAAGAAAGCAAGAAGTCTGAGAATTAGATTTAGGGTTAGGATTCTGGTTAGGGTTAAGGATGAAGTTTAGTGTTAGGGTGAGGGCTTAAGGTTAGGGATTAGGGTTAGGGTTAAAGTTACTCTTAGGTTTAACGGTTACAGTTCGGTTTAGGGTTGAGGTTTACGGTTAGGGTTAAGATGAGGGGTTAGGGTTTGGTAGACGTTTAGGGTTAAGTGTTAGGTTTAGGGTTGAAGATTAGGATTAGGGTTAGGATTAAAGGTTAGCGTGAGATTTAACGCTTAGGGTTAAGGTTAAGAGTTAGGGTTTACGGTTACGCTTAGGGTTAGATTTAGGGTTAGAGTTATGTGCTATGGTTTGTGTTAGGGGTTAGGGTTAGGTTTACTGTTCACGGTTAGGGTTGGGTTTAGGGGTTAGCATTAGGGTTAGGGATTAGGTTTAGGGTAAGGGTCTAGAATTAATGTTGGGCTTTAGGCTCGGGGCTTACGTTCAGGGTCAGGGGTTAGCATTGGTGGTAGGGCTTAGCTTTAGCGGTCAGTTTAAGGGCACAGGACCTGGTTAATCTACGGTGAGAGGGGTGTGGTCGGAGTCACCACGAAAGCACAACATCATTCCCTGGGCCTTGGGAGAGGACCTCCATGCAGGACTCAGGCGGAGCCTCATCTCACACATGGCATGGCTGTATTGTAGGCTTGCTTCACTCTGGGAATGGAAGTAGTGTGAGAATTAGGGTTGGGGTTGGGGTTAGGGTTTTTCATGTTAGGGGTTAGGTTTCGAGTCAGGGTTAGGTGCTAGGGATTAGTGGTTAGGGTTAGAGTTAGTGTTAGGGGTAAGGTGTTAAGTCTGGGTTAGGGGGCCAGGGTAAGGTTTAGGGTTGGAGTTAGCGTTAGGGTTAGGGGTTAGGGTTAAGGGATAGGGTTAGGATTCAGGGTGAGGGTTAGAGGGTTAACAGTTGGGGTTAGGCTTAGGGGTTAGGGATAGTGTTAGGGTTAAGGGTTAGGAGCTTGGTTCAGGTTTAAGGTTAGCATTAGGGGTTGGGGTTAGTGTTAACTGTAGGTCAGTGTTGGGGTTAGATCTCTAGGCATTAGGGTAAAGGTTAGGGTTAGGGTTAAGAGTTAGGGTTCTGTTTAATGGTTAGGATTGGGAATAGGTTAAGGGTTAGGGTTAAGGTTAGGGGTTATGACGAAGGATCAACGGTTAGGGTTACTTTTAGGCGTAGGGTTAGGGTAAGGGGTTAGGGTTAGTGTTAGTGTTGTTGGTCGGGTTAAGGTTAGGGTTGGCGCTTCAGAATTAGGGATTAGGTGTTACGGTTATTGCTAGGAGGTAGGGTTATAATGACGGTATAGGGCTTGTTCTCAGGGTGTCATGCATTAACGTTAAGATATGGGGTTAAAGTTAGGGTTATGGTGAGGTTTACCTGTTAAGGTGAGCAGTAGGGTCAGGGTTAGGTGTTAGATTGTGGGTTAGGCTTATGGGTGAGGGGTAGGGTTTATGCTTAGGGCAAGGGCCCTGTATGCCCTAGGAGGCAAAGTTAGGTGTCTGTGATGGTCGCTGGGAACCCACTCTACCGCACGCAGTGTATGGGCCTCTGGGTTTCATGCAGGACACTGTGGCAGAGCCTCCTTTCACACATGGCGTGGGAGGATTGCAGGCTTTCTAAACTCTAAGAAAGCAAGAAGTCTGAGAATTAGATTTAGGGTTAGGGTTATGGTTAGGGTTAAGGATGAAGTTTAGTGTTAGGGTGAGGGCTTAGGCTTAGGGATTACGGTTAGGGTTAAAGGTTACTCTTAGATTTAATGGTTACACTTTGGTTTAGGGTTGAGGTTTAAGGTTAGGGTTAAGATGAGGGGTTAGGGTTTGGTAGACGTTTAGGGTTAAGTGTTAGGTTTAGGGTTGAAGATTAGGATTAGGGTTAGGATTAAAGGTTAGCGTGAGAGTTAACGCTTAGGGTTAAGGTTAAGTGTTAGGGTTTAGGTTTAGGGTTAGGGTTAGAGTTAGTTTTAGGGTTAGAGTTATGTGCTATGGTTTGTGTTAGAGGTTAGGGTTAGGTTTACTCGTCACGGTTAGGGTTACGTTTAGGGGTTAGCATTAGGGTTAGGGTGAGGGTTAGGGTTAAGGGATAGGATTAGGGTTAAGTGTTGGGCTTAGGGTTAGGGTTTAGTGTTAGTGTTATCATTAAGGATTAGGGTTAGGGTCAGGGTTAAATGCTTGGGTGCGGGTAATGGTTAGGGTCAGGGTTAAGGTTTACGGATAGGGTTAGTGTTAAGGGTTACGGGTAGGTTTAGGGTTCAGGGTTACCGTTAGCATTAGGGCTTAAGGTTAGGATTAGGCGGGAGGTTAGATTTAGGGTTAGAACTAGGCGTTAGGGTAAGGGCTAGGGTTAGGGTTAAGAGATAGGGTTAGGTTTAATGCTTAGGATTAGGGTTAGGGTTTGGGGTTAAAGTAAGTGTTAGGGGTTAGGTTTAAGAATCAAAGGTTAGGGTTATTTTTAGCTGTAGTGTTAGGGTTAGGGATAAGGGATCCCATTAGCATTAAGGGTCTTCCTTACTGTAGGGTTAAGGGTTAGGCTTAGAGTTAAAGGTTAAGGTTAGGGTCAGTGTTAAGATTTAGGGTGAGGGTTAATGGTCAGGGAAAAGGTTAAGCGTTAGGGTTAGGGATTAGTGATTAAGGTTTTTGGTTAGTGTTAGTGTTAGCGGTTAAGAGTTAGTGTTTTATGAAGGGGTATGTTTAGAATTAGGATTGGGGTTAGAGTTAGGGTGAGGTATAGGGGTTAGGTTTAGGGGTTAGTTTTAGGGTAAAAGGATAGGATTAGGGTTACGGGTAGGGCTTAGGTTTCGGGTTAAAGTTTACTGCTAGGATTAGGGATAGGGTTCAAGGTTAGCTTTAGGGGTTCTGGTTAGGGTTAGGTGTTATGTTAGTGTCAGGGTTAGGTCTAGTTGTGAGGGTAAGGTTTAGGGTGAGCTTTAAGACCTAGGATTAGGTTTAATGGTTAGGATTAGGATTAGGGTTAAGGGTTAGGGTAAGGCTTAGGGGTTAGGGGAAGGGTTAGGGTCAAGGGTTAGGGTTTTTGTTAGGCATAGCGTTGGGGTTAGAAGTAAGGTTTACAGTCAGTGTTAGGGTTGTAGGTAGGGTTCCGGTTAGGGTTAGCGGTTTAGAATTAGGGTTAGGGATTAGATGTTCCAGTGATGACAAGGAGATAGGTTTAGAATTATGGGATAGGGGTTGTTCTCAGGAAATGGGTTATGCATTAACGTTAGGATAAGAGGTTAAAGTTAGGCGCACGGTGAGGTTTACGTGTTAAGGGGAGAAATAGGAACAGGGTTGGGTGTTATGTTCAGGGTTAGGGTTATCTGTTAAAGGTATTGTTTATGCTTAGCGCACGGGCCCTGTCTTCATTAGGCGGGCGGGGGGAGTTTAGGGGGCTGGGATTGTACCCGGGAACCCACTCTATCATACTCTGGGTATGGGCCCGTGGGTTTCATGCAGGACACAGTGGTAGAGCCTCCTTTCACGCATGGCATGGGAGGATTGCAGGCTTTCTAAACTCTAAGAAAGCAAGAAGTCTGAGAATTAGATTTAGGGTTAGGATTCTGGTTAGGGTTAAGGATGAAGTTTAGTGTTAGGGTGAGGGCTTAGGGTTAGGGTTAAAGGTTACTCTTAGGTTTAACGGTTACACTTTGGTTTAGGGTTCAGGTTTACGGTTAGGGTTAAGATGAGGGGTTAGGGTTTGGTACAGGGTTAGGATTAAGTGTTAGGTTTAGGGTTGAAGATTAGGATTAGGGTTAGGATTAAAGGTTAGCGTGAGAGTTAACGCTTAGTGTTAAGGTTAAGAGTTAGGGTTTAGGGTTAGGGTTAGGGTTAGGGTTAGTTTTAGGGTTAGATGTTATGTGCTATGGTTTGTGTTAGAGGTTAGGGTTAGGTTTACTGGTCACGGTGAGTGTTACGTTTAGGGGGTAGCATTAGGGTTAGGGTTAGGGTTAAGGGATAGGATTAGGGTTAAGTGTTGGGCTTAGGGTTAGGGTTTAGTGTTAGGTTTATCATTAAGGATTAGGGTTAGAATCAGGGTTAAATGCTTGGGTGCGGGTAATGGTTAGGGTCAGGGTTAAGGTTCACGGATAGGGTTAGTGTTAAGGGTTACGGGTAGGTTTAGGGTTCAGGGTTAGTGTTAGCATTAGGGCTTAAGGTTAGGATTAGGCGGTAGGTTAGATTTAGGGTTAGATCTAGGCGTTAGGGTAAGGGTAAGCGTTAGGGTTAAGAGATAGGGTTAGGTTTAATGCTTAGGATTAGGGTTAGGTTTAGGGGTTAAAGTAAGTGTTAGGGGTTAGGTTTAAGGATCAAAGGTTAGGGTTATTTTTAGCTGTAGTGTTAGGGTTAGGGATAAGGAATCCCATTAGCATTAAGGGTCTTCCTTACTGTAGGGTTAAGGGTTAGGCTTAGAGTTAAAGGTTAAGGGTAGGGTCAGTGTTAAGATTTAGGGTGAGAGTTAACGGTTAGGGTAAAGGTTAAGCGTTCGGGTTAGGGATTAGTGATTAGGGTTTTTGGTTATTGTTAGGGTTAGCGGTTAGGAGTTCGTGTTTTATGAAGGGGTATGGTTAGAATTAGGATTGGGGTTAGAGTTAGGGTGAGGTATACGGGTTAGGTTTAGGGGATAGTTTTAGGGTAAAAGGATAGGATTAGGGTTGCGGGTTGGGCTTAGGTTTAGGGTTAAAGTTTACTGCTTGGGTTAGGGATAGGGTTCAGGGTTAGCTTTAGGGGTTCTGGTTAGGGTTATGCGTTAGATTAGTGTCAGGGTTAGGTCTAGACGTGAGGGTAAGGTTTAGGGTTAGCTTTAAGAGCTAGGTTTAGGATTAATGGTTAGGATTAGGATTAGGGTTAAGGGTTAGGGTAAGGCTTAGGGGTTAGGGTGAAGGGTTAGGGTCAAGGGTTAGGGTTTTTGTTAGGCATAGCGTTGGGGTTAGAAGTAAGGGTTACTGTCAGTGTTAGGGTTGTAGGTAGGGTTACGGTTAGGGTTAGCGGTTTAGAATTAGGGTTAGGGATTAGGTGTCACAGTGATGACTAGGAGATAGGGTTAGAATTATGGGATAGGGGTTGTTCTCAGGAAATGGGTTATGCATTAACGTTAGGATAAGAGGTTAAAGTTAGGCGCACGGTGAGGTTTACGTGGTAAGGGGAGAAATAGGAACAGGGTTGGGTGTTATGTTCAGGGTTAGGGTTATCTGTTAAAGGTATTGTTTTTGCTTAGCGCACGGGCCCTGTCTGCATTAGGCGGGCGGGGGGAGTTTAGGGGGCTGGGATTGTACCCGGGAACCCACTCTATCATACTCTGGGGATGGGCCCGTGGGTTTCATGCAGGACACAGTGGTAGAGCCTCCTCTCACGCATGGCATGGAGGATTGCAGGCTTTCTAAACTCTAGGAAAGCAAGAAGTCTGAGAATTAGATTTAGGTTTAGGATTATGGTTAGGGTTAAGGATGAAGTTTAGAGTTAGGGTGAGGGCTTAGGGTTAGGGATTAGGGTTATGGTTAAAGGTTACTCTTAGGTTTAACGGCTACACTTTGGTTTAGGGTTGAGGTTTACGGTTAGGGTTAAGATGAGGGGTTAGGGTTTGGTACAGGGTTAGGGTTAAGTGTTAGGTTTAGGGTTGAAGATTAGGATTAGGGTTAGGATTAAAGGTTAGCGTGAGAGTTAACGCTTAGGGTTAAGGTTAAGAGTTAGGGTTGAGGGTTAGGGTTAGGCTTAGGGTTAGTTTTAGGGTTAGAGTTATGTGCTATGGTTTGTGTTAGAGGTTAGGGTTAGGTTTACTGGTGAGGGTTAGGGTTACGTTTAGGGGGTAGCATTAGGGTTAGGGTTAGGGTTAAGGGATAGGATTAGGGTTAAGTGCTGGGCTTAGGGTTAGGGTTTAGTGTTAGGGTGAGCATTAAGGATTAGGGTTAGGGTCAGGGTTAAATGCTTGGGTGCGGGTAATGATTAGGGTCAGGGTTAAGGTTCACGGATAGGGTTAGCGTTAAGGTTTACGGGTAGGTTTAGGGTTCAGGGTTAGTGTTAGCATTAGGGCTTAAGGTTAGGATTAGGCGGTAGGTTAGATTTAGGGTTAGATCTAGGCGTTAGGGTAAGGGCTAGCGTTAGGGTTAAGAGATAGGGTTAGGTTTATTCCTTAGGAGTAGGGTTAGGGTTTGGGGTTAAAGTAAGTGTTAGGGGTTAGGTTTAAGGATCCAAGGTTAGGGTTATTTTTAGCTGTAGTGTTAGGGTTAGGGATAAGGGATCCCATTAGCCTTAAGGGTCTGCCATACTGTAGGGTTAATATTTAGGCTTAGAGTTAAAGGTTAAGGTTAGGGTGAGTGTTAAGATTTAGGGTGAGGTTTAACGGTTAGGGTAAAGGTTAAGCGTTAGGGTTAGGGAATAGTGATTAGGGTTTTTGGTTAGTGTTAGGGTTAGCGGTTAGGAGTTAGTGTTTTATGAAGGGGTATGGTTAGAATTAGGATTGGGGTTAGAGTTAGGGTGAGGTATAGGTGTTAGGTTTAGGGGTTAGGTTTAGGGTAAAAGGATAGGATTAGGGTTACGGGTTGGGCTTAGGTTTAGGGTTAAAGTTTACTGCTAGGGTTAGGGATAGGGTTCAGGGTTAGCTTTAGGGGTTCTGGTTAGGGTTAGGTGTTAGGTTAGTGTCAGGATTAGGTCTGGTCGTGAGGGTAAGGTTTAGGGTTAACTTTAAGAGCTAGGGTTAGGTTTAATGGTTAGGATTAGGATTAAGGTTAAGAGTTAGGGTAAGGCTTAGGGGTTAGGGTGAAGGGTTAGGGTCAAGGGTTAGGGTTTTTGTTAGGCATAGCGTTGGGGTTAGAAGTAAGGGTTACTGTCAGTGTTAGGGTTGTAGGTAGGGTTACGGTTAGGGTTAGCGGTTTAGAATTAGGGTTAGGGATTAGGTGTCACAGTGATGACTAGGAGATAGGCTTAGAATTATGGGATAGGGGTTGTTCTCAGGAAATGGGTTATGCATTAACGTTAGGATAAGAGGTTAAAGTTAGGCGCACGGTGAGGTTTACGTGTTAAGGGGAGAAATAGGAACAGGGTTGGGTGTTATGTTCAGGGTTATGGTTATCTGTTAAAGGTATTGTTTATGCTTAGCGCACGGGCCCTGTCTGCATTAGGCGGGCGGGGGGAGTTTAGGGGGCTGGGATTGTACCCGGGAACCCACTCTATCATACTCTGGGTATGGGCCCGTGGGTTTCATGCAGGACACAGTGGTAGAGCCTCCTTTCACGCATGGCATGGGAGGATTGCAGGCTTTCTAAACTCTAAGAAAGCAAGAAGTCTGAGAATTAGATTTAGGGTTAGGATTCTGGTTAGGGTTAAGGATGAAGTTTAGTGTTAGGGTGAGGCCTTAGGATTAGGTATTAGGGTTAGGGTTAAAGGTTACTCTTAGGTTTAACGGTTACACTTTGGTTTAGGGTTTAGGTTTACGGTTAGGGTTAAGATGAGGGGTTAGGGTTTGGTAGACGTTTAGGGTTAAGTGTTAGGTTTAGGGTTGAAGATTAGGATTAGGGTTAGGATTAAAGGTTAGCGTGAGAGTTAACGCTTAGGGTTAAGGTTAAGAGTTAGGGTTTACGGTTACGCTTAGGGTTAGATTTAGGGTTAGAGTTATGTGCTATGGTTTGTGTTAGGGGTTAGGGTTAGGATTACTGTTCACGGTTAGGGTTGGGTTTAGGGGTTAGCATTAGGGTTAGGGATTAGGTTTAGGGTAAGGGTCTAGAGTTAATGTTGGGCTTTAGGCTCGGGGCTTAGGTTCAGGGTCAGGGGTTAGCGTTGGTGGTAGGGCTTAGCTTTAGCGGTCAGTTTAAGGGCACAGGACCTGGTTAATCTACGGTGAGAGGGGTGCGGTCGGGGTCACCACGAAAGCACAACATCATTCCCTGGGCCTTGGGAGAGGACCTCCATGCAGGACTCAGGCGGAGCCTCATCTCACACATGGCATGGCTGTATTGTAGGCTTGCTTCACTCTGGGAATGGAAGTAGTGTGAGAATTAGGGTTGGGGTTGGGGTTAGGGTTTTTCGTGTTAGGGGTTAGGTTTCGAGTCAGGGTTAGGTGCTAGGGATTAGTGGTTAGGGTTAGAGTTAGTGTTAGGGGTAAGGTGTTAAGTCTGGGTTAGGGGGCCAGGGTAAGGTTTAGGGTTGGAGTTAGCGTTAGGGTTAGCGGTTAGGGTTAAGGGATAGGGTTAGGATTCAGGGTGAGGGTTAGAGGGTTAACAGTTGGGGTTAGGCTTAGGGGTTAGGGATAGTGTTAGGGTTAAGGGTTAGGAGCTTGGTTCAGGTTTAAGGTTAGCATTAGGGGTTGGGGTTAGTGTTAACTGTAGGTCAGTGTTGGGGTTAGATCTCTAGGCATTAGGGTAAAGGTTAGGGTTAGGGTTAAGAGTTAGGGTTCTGTTTAATGGTTAGGATTGGGAATAGGGTTAAGGGTTAGGGTTAAGGTTAGGGGTTATGACGAAGGATCAACGGTTAGGGTTACTTTTAGGCGTAGGGTTAGGGTAAGGGGTTAGTGTTAGTGTTAGTGTTGTTGGTCGGGTTAAGGTTAGGGTTGGCGTTTCAGAAATAGGGATTAGGTGTTACGGTTATAGCTATGAGGTAGGGTTATAATGACGGTATAGGGCTTGTTCTCAGGGTGTCATGCATTAACGTTAAGATATGGGGTTAAAGTTAGGGTTATGGTGAGGTTTACCTGTTAAGGTGAGCAGTAGGATGAGGGTTAGGTGTTATGTTGTGGGTTAGGCTTATGGGTGAGGGGTAGGGTTTATGCTTAGGGCACGGGCCCTGTATGCCCTAGGAGGCAAAGTTAGGTGTCTGTGATGGTCGCTGGGAACCCACTCTACCGCACGCAGTGTATGCGCCTCTGGGTTTCATGCAGGACACTGTGGCAGAGCCTCCTTTCACGCATGGCATGGGAGGATTGCAGGCTTTCTAAACTCTAAGAAAGCAAGAAGTCTCAGAATTAGATTTAGGGTTAGGGTTATGGTTAGGGTTAAGGATGAAGTTTAGTGTTAGGGTGAGGGCTTAGGGTTAGGGATTAGGGTTAGGGTTAAAGGTTACTCTTAGATTTAACGGTTACACTTTGGTTTAGGGTTGAGGTTTAAGGTTAGGGTTAAGATGAGGGGTTAGGGTTTGGTACAGGGTTAGGGTTAAGTGTTAGGTTTAGGGTTGAAGATTAGGATTAGGGTTAGGATTAAAGGTTAGCGTGAGAGTTAACGCTTAGGGTTAAGGTTAATAGTTAGGTGTTAGGGTTAGGGTTAGGGTTAGTTTTAGGGTTAGAGT
The DNA here is from genome assembly GCF_041146395.1 of Eulemur rufifrons. Lineage (NCBI taxonomy): Eukaryota > Metazoa > Chordata > Mammalia > Primates > Lemuridae > Eulemur > Eulemur rufifrons. The sequence goes on along the minus strand of NW_027182898.1, from coordinate 157,230 downwards.
TATGTGCTAGGGTTTGTGTTAGAGGTTAGGGTTAGGTTTACTGGTCACGGTTCGGGTTACGTTTAGGGGTTAGCATTAGGTTTAGGGTTAGGGTTAAGGGATAGGATTAGGGTTAAGTGCTGGGCTTAGGGTTAGGGTTTAGTGTTAGGGTGAGCATTAAGGATTAGGGTTAGGGTCAGGGTTAAATGCTTGGGTGCGGGTAATGATTAGGGTCAGGGTTAAGGTTCACGGATAGGGTTAGCGTTAAGGTTTACGGGTAGGTTTAGGGTTCAGGGTTAGTGTTAGCATTAGGGCTTAAGGTTAGGATTAGGCGGTAGGTTAGATTTAGGGTTAGATCTAGGCGTTAGGGTAAGGGCTAGCGTTAGGGTTAAGAGATAGGGTTAGGTTTATTCCTTAGGAGTAGGGTTAGGGTTTGGGGTTAAAGTAAGTGTTAGGGGTTAGGTTTAAGGATCCAAGGTTAGGGTTATTTTTAGCTGTAGTGTTAGGGTTAGGGATAAGGGATCCCATTAGCCTTAAGGGTCTGCCATACTGTAGGGTTAATATTTAGGCTTAGAGTTAAAGGTTAAGGTTAGGGTGAGTGTTAAGATTTAGGGTGAGGTTTAACGGTTAGGGTAAAGGTTAAGCGTTAGGGTTAGGGAATAGTGATTAGGGTTTTTGGTTAGTGTTAGGGTTAGCGGTTAGGAGTTAGTGTTTTATGAAGGGGTATGGTTAGAATTAGGATTGGGGTTAGAGTTAGGGTGAGGTATAGGTGTTAGGTTTAGGGGTTAGGTTTAGGGTAAAAGGATAGGATTAGGGTTACGGGTTGGGCTTAGGTTTAGGGTTAAAGTTTACTGCTAGGGTTAGGGATAGGGTTCAGGGTTAGCTTTAGGGGTTCTGGTTAGGGTTAGGTGTTAGGTTAGTGTCAGGATTAGGTCTGGTCGTGAGGGTAAGGTTTAGGGTTAACTTTAAGAGCTAGGGTTAGGTTTAATGGTTAGGATTAGGATTAAGGTTAAGAGTTAGGGTAAGGCTTAGGGGTTAGGGTGAAGGGTTAGGGTCAAGGGTTAGGGTTTTTGTTAGGCATAGCGTTGGGGTTAGAAGTAAGGGTTACTGTCAGTGTTAGGGTTGTAGGTAGGGTTACGGTTAGGGTTAGCGGTTTAGAATTAGGGTTAGGGATTAGGTGTCACAGTGATGACTAGGAGATAGGCTTAGAATTATGGGATAGGGGTTGTTCTCAGGAAATGGGTTATGCATTAACGTTAGGATAAGAGGTTAAAGTTAGGCGCACGGTGAGGTTTACGTGTTAAGGGGAGAAATAGGAACAGGGTTGGGTGTTATGTTCAGGGTTAGGGTTATCTGTTAAAGGTATTGTTTATGCTTAGCGCACGGGCCCTGTCTGCATTAGGCGGGCGGGGGGAGTTTAGGGGGCTGGGATTGTACCCGGGAACCCACTCTATCATACTCTGGGTATGGGCCCGTGGGTTTCATGCAGGACACAGTGGTAGAGCCTCCTTTCACGCATGGCATGGGAGGATTGCAGGCTTTCTAAACTCTAAGAAAGCAAGAAGTCTGAGAATTAGATTTAGGGTTAGGATTCTGGTTAGGGTTAAGGATGAAGTTTAGTGTTAGGGTGAGGCCTTAGGATTAGGTATTAGGGTTAGGGTTAAAGGTTACTCTTAGGTTTAACGGTTACACTTTGGTTTAGGGTTTAGGTTTACGGTTAGGGTTAAGATGAGGGGTTAGGGTTTGGTAGACGTTTAGGGTTAAGTGTTAGGTTTAGGGTTGAAGATTAGGATTAGGGTTAGGATTAAAGGTTAGCGTGAGAGTTAACACTTAGGGTTAAGGTTAAGAGTTAGGGTTTACGGTTACGCTTAGGGTTAGATTTAGGGTTAGAGTTATGTGCTATGGTTTGTGTTAGGGGTTAGGGTTAGGATTACTGTTCACGGTTAGGGTTGGGTTTAGGGGTTAGCATTAGGGTTAGGGATTAGGTTTAGGGTAAGGGTCTAGAGTTAATGTTGGGCTTTAGGCTCGGGGCTTAGGTTCAGGGTCAGGGGTTAGCGTTGGTGGTAGGGCTTAGCTTTAGCGGTCAGTTTAAGGGCACAGGACCTGGTTAATCTACGGTGAGAGGGGTGCGGTCGGGGTCACCACGAAAGCACAACATCATTCCCTGGGCCTTGGGAGAGGACCTCCATGCAGGACTCAGGCGGAGCCTCATCTCACACATGGCATGGCTGTATTGTAGGCTTGCTTCACTCTGGGAATGGAAGTAGTGTGAGAATTAGGGTTGGGGTTGGGGTTAGGGTTTTTCGTGTTAGGGGTTAGGTTTCGAGTCAGGGTTAGGTGCTAGGGATTAGTGGTTAGGGTTAGAGTTAGTGTTAGGGGTAAGGTGTTAAGTCTGGGTTAGGGGGCCAGGGTAAGGTTTAGGGTTGGAGTTAGCGTTAGGGTTAGCGGTTAGGGTTAAGGGATAGGGTTAGGATTCAGGGTGAGGGTTAGAGGGTTAACAGTTGGGGTTAGGCTTAGGGGTTAGGGATAGTGTTAGGGTTAAGGGTTAGGAGCTTGGTTCAGGTTTAAGGTTAGCATTAGGGGTTGGGGTTAGTGTTAACTGTAGGTCAGTGTTGGGGTTAGATCTCTAGGCATTAGGGTAAAGGTTAGGGTTAGGGTTAAGAGTTAGGGTTCTGTTTAATGGTTAGGATTGGGAATAGGGTTAAGGGTTAGGGTTAAGGTTAGGGGTTATGACGAAGGATCAACGGTTAGGGTTACTTTTAGGCGTAGGGTTAGGGTAAGGGGTTAGTGTTAGTGTTAGTGTTGTTGGTCGGGTTAAGGTTAGGGTTGGCGTTTCAGAAATAGGGATTAGGTGTTACGGTTATAGCTATGAGGTAGGGTTATAATGACGGTATAGGGCTTGTTCTCAGGGTGTCATGCATTAACGTTAAGATATGGGGTTAAAGTTAGGGTTATGGTGAGGTTTACCTGTTAAGGTGAGCAGTAGGATGAGGGTTAGGTGTTATGTTGTGGGTTAGGCTTATGGGTGAGGGGTAGGGTTTATGCTTAGGGCACGGGCCCTGTATGCCCTAGGAGGCAAAGTTAGGTGTCTGTGATGGTCGCTGGGAACCCACTCTACCGCACGCAGTGTATGCGCCTCTGGGTTTCATGCAGGACACTGTGGCAGAGCCTCCTTTCACGCATGGCATGGGAGGATTGCAGGCTTTCTAAACTCTAAGAAAGCAAGAAGTCTCAGAATTAGATTTAGGGTTAGGGTTATGGTTAGGGTTAAGGATGAAGTTTAGTGTTAGGGTGAGGGCTTAGGGTTAGGGATTAGGGTTAGGGTTAAAGGTTACTCTTAGATTTAACGGTTACACTTTGGTTTAGGGTTGAGGTTTAAGGTTAGGGTTAAGATGAGGGGTTAGGGTTTGGTACAGGGTTAGGGTTAAGTGTTAGGTTTAGGGTTGAAGATTAGGATTAGGGTTAGGATTAAAGGTTAGCGTGAGAGTTAACGCTTAGGGTTAAGGTTAATAGTTAGGTGTTAGGGTTAGGGTTAGGGTTAGTTTTAGGGTTAGAGTTATGTGCTAGGGTTTGTGTTAGAGGTTAGGGTTAGGTTTACTGGTCACGGTTCGGGTTACGTTTAGGGGTTAGCATTAGGTTTAGGGTTAGGGTTAAGGGATAGGATTAGGGTTAAGTGCTGGGCTTAGGGTTAGGGTTTAGTGTTAGGGTGAGCATTAAGGATTAGGGTTAGGGTCAGGGTTAAATGCTTGGGTGCGGGTAATGATTAGGGTCAGGGTTAAGGTTCACGGATAGGGTTAGCGTTAAGGTTTACGGGTAGGTTTAGGGTTCAGGGTTAGTGTTAGCATTAGGGCTTAAGGTTAGGATTAGGCGGTAGGTTAGATTTAGGGTTAGATCTAGGCGTTAGGGTAAGGGCTAGCGTTAGGGTTAAGAGATAGGGTTAGGTTTATTCCTTAGGAGTAGGGTTAGGGTTTGGGGTTAAAGTAAGTGTTAGGGGTTAGGTTTAAGGATCCAAGGTTAGGGTTATTTTTAGCTGTAGTGTTAGGGTTAGGGATAAGGGATCCCATTAGCCTTAAGGGTCTGCCATACTGTAGGGTTAATATTTAGGCTTAGAGTTAAAGGTTAAGGTTAGGGTGAGTGTTAAGATTTAGGGTGAGGTTTAACGGTTAGGGTAAAGGTTAAGCGTTAGGGTTAGGGAATAGTGATTAGGGTTTTTGGTTAGTGTTAGGGTTAGCGGTTAGGAGTTAGTGTTTTATGAAGGGGTATGGTTAGAATTAGGATTGGGGTTAGAGTTAGGGTGAGGTATAGGTGTTAGGTTTAGGGGTTAGGTTTAGGGTAAAAGGATAGGATTAGGGTTACGGGTTGGGCTTAGGTTTAGGGTTAAAGTTTACTGCTAGGGTTAGGGATAGGGTTCAGGGTTAGCTTTAGGGGTTCTGGTTAGGGTTAGGTGTTAGGTTAGTGTCAGGATTAGGTCTGGTCGTGAGGGTAAGGTTTAGGGTTAACTTTAAGAGCTAGGGTTAGGTTTAATGGTTAGGATTAGGATTAAGGTTAAGAGTTAGGGTAAGGCTTAGGGGTTAGGGTGAAGGGTTAGGGTCAAGGGTTAGGGTTTTTGTTAGGCATAGCGTTGGGGTTAGAAGTAAGGGTTACTGTCAGTGTTAGGGTTGTAGGTAGGGTTACGGTTAGGGTTAGCGGTTTAGAATTAGGGTTAGGGATTAGGTGTCACAGTGATGACTAGGAGATAGGCTTAGAATTATGGGATAGGGGTTGTTCTCAGGAAATGGGTTATGCATTAACGTTAGGATAAGAGGTTAAAGTTAGGCGCACGGTGAGGTTTACGTGTTAAGGGGAGAAATAGGAACAGGGTTGGGTGTTATGTTCAGGGTTAGGGTTATCTGTTAAAGGTATTGTTTATGCTTAGCGCACGGGCCCTGTCTGCATTAGGCGGGCGGGGGGAGTTTAGGGGGCTGGGATTGTACCCGGGAACCCACTCTATCATACTCTGGGTATGGGCCCGTGGGTTTCATGCAGGACACAGTGGTAGAGCCTCCTTTCACGCATGGCATGGGAGGATTGCAGGCTTTCTAAACTCTAAGAAAGCAAGAAGTCTGAGAATTAGATTTAGGGTTAGGATTCTGGTTAGGGTTAAGGATGAAGTTTAGTGTTAGGGTGAGGCCTTAGGATTAGGTATTAGGGTTAGGGTTAAAGGTTACTCTTAGGTTTAACGGTTACACTTTGGTTTAGGGTTTAGGTTTACGGTTAGGGTTAAGATGAGGGGTTAGGGTTTGGTAGACGTTTAGGGTTAAGTGTTAGGTTTAGGGTTGAAGATTAGGATTAGGGTTAGGATTAAAGGTTAGCGTGAGAGTTAACACTTAGGGTTAAGGTTAAGAGTTAGGGTTTACGGTTACGCTTAGGGTTAGATTTAGGGTTAGAGTTATGTGCTATGGTTTGTGTTAGGGGTTAGGGTTAGGATTACTGTTCACGGTTAGGGTTGGGTTTAGGGGTTAGCATTAGGGTTAGGGATTAGGTTTAGGGTAAGGGTCTAGAGTTAATGTTGGGCTTTAGGCTCGGGGCTTAGGTTCAGGGTCAGGGGTTAGTGTTGGTGGTAGGGCTTAGCTTTAGCGGTCAGTTTAAGGGCACAGGACCTGGTTAATCTACGGTGAGAGGGGTGCGGTCGGGGTCACCACGAAAGCACAACATCATTCCCTGGGCCTTGGGAGAGGACCTCCATGCAGGACTCAGGCGGAGCCTCATCTCACACATGGCATGGCTGTATTGTAGGCTTGCTTCACTCTGGGAATGGAAGTAGTGTGAGAATTAGGGTTGGGGTTGGGGTTAGGGTTTTTCGTGTTAGGGGTTAGGTTTCGAGTCAGGGTTAGGTGCTAGGGATTAGTGGTTAGGGTTAGAGTTAGTGTTAGGGGTAAGGTGTTAAGTCTGGGTTAGGGGGCCAGGGTAAGTTTTAGGGTTGGAGTTAGCGTTAGGGTTAGCGGTTAGGGTTAAGGGATAGGGTTAGGATTCAGGGTGAGGGTTAGAGGGTTAACAGTTGGGGTTAGGCTTAGGGGTTAGGGATAGTGTTAGGGTTAAGGGTTAGGAGCTTGGTTCAGGTTTAAGGTTAGCATTAGGGGTTGGGGTTAGTGTTAACTGTAGGTCAGTGTTGGGGTTAGATCTCTAGGCATTAGGGTAAAGGTTAGGGTTAGGGTTAAGAGTTAGGGTTCTGTTTAATGGTTAGGATTGGGAATAGGGTTAAGGGTTAGGGTTAAGGTTAGGGGTTATGACGAAGGATCAACGGTTAGGGTTACTTTTAGGCGTAGGGTTAGGGTAAGGGGTTAGAGTTAGTGTTAGTGTTGTTGGTCGGGTTAAGGTTAGGGTTGGCGTTTCAGAAATAGGGATTAGGTGTTACGGTTATAGCTATGAGGTAGGGTTATAATGACGGTATAGGGCTTGTTCTCAGGGTGTCATGCATTAACGTTAAGATATGGGGTTAAAGTTAGGGTTATGGTGAGGTTTACCTGTTAAGGTGAGCAGTAGGATGAGGGTTAGGTGTTATGTTGTGGGTTAGGCTTATGGGTGAGGGGTAGGGTTTATGCTTAGGGCACGGGCCCTGTATGCCCTAGGAGGCAAAGTTAGGTGTCTGTGATGGTCGCTGGGAACCCACTCTACCGCACGCAGTGTATGCGCCTCTGGGTTTCATGCAGGACACTGTGGCAGAGCCTCCTTTCACGCATGGCATGGGAGGATTGCAGGCTTTCTAAACTCTAAGAAAGCAAGAAGTCTCAGAATTAGATTTAGGGTTAGGGTTATGGTTAGGGTTAAGGATGAAGTTTAGTGTTAGGGTGAGGGCTTAGGGTTAGGGATTAGGGTTAGGGTTAAAGGTTACTCTTAGATTTAACGGTTACACTTTGGTTTAGGGTTGAGGTTTAAGGTTAGGGTTAAGATGAGGGGTTAGGGTTTGGTACAGGGTTAGGGTTAAGTGTTAGGTTTAGGGTTGAAGATTAGGATTAGGGTTAGGATTAAAGGTTAGCGTGAGAGTTAACGCTTAGGGTTAAGGTTAATAGTTAGGTGTTAGGGTTAGGGTTAGGGTTAGTTTTAGGGTTAGAGTTATGTGCTAGGGTTTGTGTTAGAGGTTAGGGTTAGGTTTACTGGTCACGGTTCGGGTTACGTTTAGGGGTTAGCATTAGGTTTAGGGTTAGGGTTAAGGGATAGGATTAGGGTTAAGTGTTGGGCTTAGGGTTAGGGTTTAGTGTTAGTGTTATCATAAAGGATTAGGGTTAGGGTCAGGGTTAAATGCTTGGGTGCGGGTAATGGTTAGGGTCAGGGTTAAGGTTCACGGATAGGGTTAGTGTTAAGGGTTACGGGTAGGTTTAGGGTTCAGGGTTAGTGTTAGCATTAGGGCTTAAGTTTAGGATTAGGCGGTAGGTTAGATTTAGGGATAGATCTAGGCGTTAGGGTAAGGGCTAGCGTTAGGGTTAAGAGATAGGTTTAGGTTTAATGCTTAGGATTAGGGTTAGGGTTTGGGGTTAAAGTAAGTGTTAGGGGTTAGGTTTAAGGATCAAAGGTTAGGGTTATTTTTAGCTGTAGTGTTAGGGTTAGGGATAAGGGATCCCATTAGCATTAAGGGTCTTCCTTACTGTAGGGTTAAGGGTTAGGCTTAGAGTTAAAGCTTAAGGTTAGGGTCAGTGTTAAGATTTAGGGTGAGGGTTTACGGTCAGGGTAAAGGTTAAGCGTTAGGGTTAGGGATTAGTGATTAGGGTTTTTGGTTAGTGTTAGGGTTAGCGGTTAGGAGTTCGTGTTTTATGAAGGGGTATGGTTAGAATTAGGATTGGGGTTAGAGTTAGGGTGAGGTATAGGTGTTAGGTTTAGGGGTTAGTTTTAGGGTAAAAGGATAGGATTAGGGTTACGGGTTGGGCTTAGGTTTAGGGTTAAAATTTACTGCTAGGGTTAGGGATAGGGTTCAGGGTTAGCTTTAGGGGTTCTGGTTAGGATTAGGTGTCAGGTTAGTGTCAGGGTTAGGTCTAGTCTTGAGGGTAAGGTTTAGGGTTAGCGTTAAGAGCTAGGGTTAGGTTTAATGGTTAGGATTAGGATTAGGGTTAAGGGTTAGGGTAAGGCTTAGGGGTTAGGGTGAAGGGTTAGGGTCAAGGGTTAGGGTTTTTGTTAGGCATAGCGTTGGGGTTAGAAGTAAGGTTTACTGTCAGTGTTAGGGTTGTAGGTAGGGTTACGGTTAGGGTTAGCGGTTTAGAATTAGGGTTAGGGATTAGGTGTCACAGTGATGACTAGGAGATAGGGTTAGAATTATGGGATAGGGGTTGTTCTCAGGAAATGGGTTATGCATTAACGTTAGGATAAGAGGTTAAAGTTAGGCGCACGGTGAGGTTTACGTGTTAAGGGGAGAAATAGGAACAGGGTTGGGTGTTATGTTCAGGGTTAGGGTTATCTGTTAAAGGTATTGTTTATGCTTAGCGCACGGGCCCTGTCTGCATTAGGCGGGCGGGGGGAGTTTAGGGGGCTGGGATTGTACCCGGGAACCCACTCTATCATACTCTGGGTATGGGCCCGTGGGTTTCATGCAGGACACAGTGGTAGAGCCTCCTTTCACACATGGCACGGGAGGATTGCAGGCTTTCTAAACTCTAAGAAAGCAAGAAGTCTGAGAATTAGATTTAGGGTTAGGATTATGGTTAGGGTTAAGGATGAAGTTTAGTGTTAGGGTGAGGCATTAGGGTTAGGGTTAAAGGTTACTCTTAGGTTTAACGGCTACACTTTGGTTTAGGGTTGAGGTTTACGGTTAGGGTTAAGATGAGGGGTTAGGGTTTGGTACAGGGTTAGGGTTAAGTGTTAGGTTTAGGGTTGAAGATTAGGATTAGGGTTAGGATTAAAGGTTAGCGTGAGAGTTAACGCTTAGGGTTAAGGTTAAGAGTTAGGGTTTAGGGTTAGGGTTAGGGTTAGTTTTAGGGTTAGAGTTATGTGCTATGGTTTGTGTTAGAGGTTAGGGTTAGGTTTACTGGTCACGGTTAGGGTTACGTTTAGGGGGTAGCATTAGGGTTAGGGTTAGGGTTAAGGGATAGGATTAGGGTTAAGTGTTGGGCTTAGGGTTAGGGTTTAGTGTTAAGTTTATCATTAAGGATTAGGGTTAGAGTCAGGGTTAAATGCTTGGGTGAGGGTAATGGTTAGGGTCAGGGTTTAGGTTCACGGATAGGGTTAGTGTTAAGGGTTACGGGTAGGTTTAGGGTTCTGGGTTAGTGTTAGCATTAGGGCTTAAGGTTAGGATTAGGCGGTAGGTTTGATTTAGGGTTAGATCTAGGCGTTAGGGTAAGGGCTAGCGTTAGGGTTAAGAGATAGGGTTAGGTTTAATGCTTAGGATTAGGGTTATGGTTTGGGGTTAAAGTAAGTGTTAGGGGTTAGGTTTAAGGATCCAAGGTTAGGGTTATTTTTAGCTGTAGTGTTAGGGTTAGGGATAAGGGATCCCATTAGCATTAAGGGTCATCCTTACTGTAGGGTTAAGGGTTAGGCTTAGAGTTAAAGGTTAAGGTTAGGGTCAGTGTTAAGATTTAGGGTGAGGGTTAACGGTTAGGGTAAAGGTTAAGCATTAGGGTTAGGGATTAGTGATTAGGGTTTTTGGTTAGTGTTAGGGTTAGCGGCTAGGAGTTAGTGTTTTATGAAGGGGTATGGTTAGAATTAGGATTGGGGTTAGAGTTAGGGTGAGGTATAGGGGTTAGGTTTAGGGGTTAGTTTTAGGGTAAAAGGATAGGATTAGGGTTACAGGTTGGGCTTAGGTTTAGGGTTAAAGTTTACTGCTAGGGTTAGGGATAGGGTTCAGGGTTAGCTTTAGGGGTTCTGGTTAGCGTTAGGTGTTAGGTTAGCGTCAGGGTTAGGTCTAGTCGTGAGGGTAAGGTTTAGGGTTAGCTTTAAGAGTTAGGGTTAGGTTTAATGGTTAGGATTAGGATTAGGGTTAAGGGTTAGGGTAAGGCTTAGGGGTTAGGTTGAAGGGTTAGGGTCAAGGGTTAGGGTTTTTGTTAGGCATAGCGTTGGGGTTAGAAGTAAGGGTTACTGTCAGTGTTAGGGTTGTAGGTAGGGTTACGGTTAGGGTTAGCGGTTTAGAATTAGGGTTAGGGATTAGGTGTCACAGTGATGACTAGGAGATAGGGTTAGAATTATGGGATAGGGGTTGTTCTCAGGAAATGGGTTATGCATTAACGTTAGGATAAGAGGTTAAAGTTAGGCGCACGGTGAGGTTTACGTGTTAAGGGGAGAAATAGGAACAGGGTTGGGTGTTATGTTCAGGGTTAGGGTTATCTGTTAAAGGTATTGTTTATGCTTAGCGCACTAGCCCTGTCTGCATTAGGCGGGCGGGGGGAGTTTAGGGGGCAGGGATTGTACCCGGGAACCCACTCTATCATACTCTGGGTATGGGCCCGTGGGTTTCATGCAGGACACAGTGGTAGAGCCTCCTTTCACGCATGGCATGAGAGGATTGCAGGCTTTCCAAACTCTAAGAAAGCAAGAAGTCTGAGAATTAGATTTAGGGTTAGGATTCTGGTTAGGGTTAAGGATGAAGTTTAGTGTTAGGGTGAGGGCTTAGGGTTAGGGAATAGGGTTAGGGTTAAAGGTTACTCTTAGGTTTAACGGTTACACTTTGCTTTAGGGTTGAGGTTTACGGTTAGTGTTAAGATGAGGGGTTAGGGTTTGGTACAGGGTTAGGGTTAAGTGTTAGGTTTAGGGTTGAAGATTAGGATTAGGGTTAGGATTAAAGGTTAGCGTGAGAGTTAACGCTTAGGGTTAAGGTTAAGAGTTAGGGTTCACGGTTAAGGTTAGGGTTCGTTTTAGGGTTAGAGTTATGTGCTATGGTTTGTGTTAGAGGTTAGGGTTAGGTTTATTGGTCACGGTTAGGGTTACGTTTAGGGGTTAGCATTAGGGTTAGGGTTAGGGTTAGGGTTAAGGGATATGATTAGGGTTAACTGTTGGACTGAGGGTTAGGGTTTAGTGTTAGGGTTAGCATTAAGGATTAGGGTTAGGGTCAGGGTTAAATGCTTGGGTGCAGGTAATGGTTAGGGTCAGGGTTAAGGTTCACCTATAGGGTTAGTGTTAAGTGTTACGGGTAGATTTAGGGTTCAGGGTTAGTGTTAGCATTAGGGCTTAAGGTTAGGATTAGGCGGTAGGTTTGATTTAGGGTTAGATCTAGGCGTTAGGGTAAGGGCTAGCGTTAGGGTTAAGAGATAGGGTTAGGTTGAATGCTTAGGATTAGGGTTAGGGTTTGGGGTTAAAGTAAGTGTTAGGGGTTAGGTTTAAGGATCCAAGGTTAGGGTTATTTTTAGCTGTAGTGTTAGGGTTAGGGATAAGGGATCCCATTAGCATTAAGGGTTTTCCTTACTGTAGGGTTAAGGGTTAGGCTTACAGTTAAAGTTTAAGGTTAGGGTCAGTGTTAAGATTTAGGGTGAGGGTTAACGGTTAGGGTAAAGGATAAGCGTTAGGGTTAGGGATTAGTGATTAGGGTTTTTGGTTAGTGTTAGGGTTAGCGGTTAGGAGTTAGTGTTTTATGAAGGGGTATGGTTAGAATTAGGATTGGGGTTAGAGTTAGGGTGAGGTATAGGGGTTAGGTTTAGGGGTTAGTTTTAGGGTATAAGGATAGGATTAGGGTTACGGGTTGGGCTTAGGTTTAGGGTTAAAGTTTACTGCTGGGGTTAGGGATAGGGTTCAGGGTTATCTTTAGGGGTTCTGGTTAGGGTTAAACGCTGAACACCTGCAAATAATTTTCAACGTAGTGGTTAATTGAAAAGGTCTGCGATATACTTCTTGGAACAAGCCAGTTACCTGTTCCCACGCAAAAAGAAGTATATAGAACCATGGTGGATTTCCAGCTGATGAAGTAAAGGATTATTAAAGGAACGGGATGACCATGGGGATCATCGTTAATTCTCTGAAACAGAATCCGCCCTATTCACCTGCAAAACACATGCCCACTTCTCCTCTCTGGGGATAATAAAAACTAACCAGCGAACTGACAGAGGGCCTGACCCCCCCATCCACATCGACCACACACAAAAAAAAACCGTACCCTCCAGCTACTAATTATAATGCTAACTTGCAAAATTTTGCTGCATTTTAAAACAATGGAAAAATGGTGGTGGGATGATACTTAGAAGAATGGCTTCTTGTCAGTCTCCACTAACAAAAATAGGCAACACCAAGTCAGCTACTCCTCAGCATAGTTATGTCCGTCGCAGCCTTCTTGGGTTTCAGGAGGCACATACAAACGTTAGCAAAATTATGGTGAAACGCTGAACACCTGCAAATAATTTTCAACGTACTGGTTAATTTGAAAACTCTCCAGCATACTTCTTGGAACAAGCCAGGTACCTGTGCTCACGCATAGAGGAGTATATAGAAACATGGTGGAATCCCAGCTGATGAAGCAAAGGATTCTTAAAGGAATAAGATGACCATGCGGATCCTGTTTAATTCTCTGAAACAGAATCGGCACTTTTCACCTGCCAAACACATGCCCACTACTCTTCTCTGGGGATAATAAAAACAAACCAGCGATCTGACAGAGGGCCTGAACACCCATCCTGACCGACCCCACCAAAAAAAAAAAGTACCCTCAGCTACTAATTATAATGCCAATTTGCCAAATTTCCCTGCATTTTTAAACAATGGAGAAATCATTGTGGGATGATACTTAGAAGAATGGCTTCTTGTCAGGCTCCACTAAAAAAATAGGCAACACGAATTCAGCTACGTCTCAGCATACTTATATCCGTGGCAGTCATATTGGGTTTCAGGAGACACATACAAACGTTATAAGAATTATGGTGAAACGCTGAAAACCTGCAATAGATTTTCAACGTACTGCTTAATTGAAAAGCTCTGCGGCATACTTCTTGGAACAAGCCAGTTACCTGTTCCCACGCAAAGAGGAGTATATAGAACCACGGTGGATTTCCAGCTGATGAAGTAAAGGATTATTAAAGGAACGGGATGACCATGGGGATCATCGTTAATTCTCTGAAACAGAATCCGCCCTTTTCACCTGCCAAACACATGCCCACTTCTCCTCTCTGGGGATGATAAAAACTAACCAGCGAACTGACAGAGGGCCTTACGCCCCCCCCATCCACATCGACCACACACAAAAAAAAAACCGTACCCTCAAGCTACTAATTATAATGCTAACTTCCAAAATTTCCCTGCATTTTAAAACAATGGAAAAATGGTGGTGGGATCATACTTAGAAGAATGGCTTCTTGTCTGTCTCAACTAACAAAAATAGGCAACACCAAGTCAGCTACTCCTCAGCATAGTTATGCCAGTCGCAGCCTTCTTGGGTTTCAGGAGGCACATACAAACGTTATCAAAATTACGGTGAAACGCTGAAAACCTGCAAATAATTTTCAACGTACTGGTTAATTTGAAAAGTCTCCAGCATACTTCTTGGAACAAGCCAGGTACCTGTGCCCACGCATAGAGGAGTATATAGAAACATGGTGGAAACCCAGCTGATGAAGCAAAGGATGCTTAAAGGAATGAGATGACCATGCGGATCCTGTTTAATTCTCTGAAACAGAATCCGCACTTTTCACCTGCCAAACACATGCCCACTGCTCTTCTCTGGGGATAATAAAAACAAACCAGCGATCTGACAGAGGGCCTGAACACCCATCCTGACCGACCCCACAAAACAAAAAAGTACAATCCAGCTACTAATTATAATGCCAATTTGCAAAATTTCCCTGCATTTTTAAACAATGGAGAAATGATGGTGGGATGATACTTAGAAGAATGGCTTCTTGTCAGTCTCCACTGACAAAAATAGGCAACACCAAGTCAGCTACGCCTCAGCATAGTTATGTCCGTAGCAGCCATATTTGGTTTCAGTAGGCACATACACACGTTATCACAATTATGGTGAAACGCTGAAAACCTGCAAAGGATTTTCAACATACTGGTTAACTGAAAAGCTCTGAGGCATACTTCTTGGAACTAGCCAGTTTCCTGTGCCCACACATAGAGAAGTATATAGAACCATGGTGGATTCCCAGCTCATGAAGCAAAGGATTCTTAAAGGAACGGGATTACCATGTGGATCCTGTTTAATTCTCTGAAACAGATCCGCAGTTTTCACCTGCCATACTAATACCCACTTCTCCTCTCTGGGAATAATAAAAACAAACCAGCGAACTGACAGAGGGCCTGACCAACACATGCACACCGACCTCACAGGAAAAAAAAAAAAAAAACACCGTAGCCTCCAGCTACTTATTATAATGCTAACTTGCAAAACGTTCCTGCATTTTTAAACAATGGAAAAATGATGTTGAGATGATACTTAGAAGAATGGATTCTTGTCAGTCTCCACTAATAAAAATAGGCAAAACCAATTCAGCTACGCCTCAGCATAGTTATGACCGTCGCAGCCTTCTTGGGTTGCAGGAGGCACAAACAAACGTTATCACAATTATGGTGAAACGCTGAACAGCTGCAAATAATTTTCAACGTACTGGTTAATGGAAAAGCTCTGCGGCATACTTCTTGGAACAAGCCAGTTACCTGTTCCCACGCAAAGAGGAGTATATAGAACCATGGTGGATTTCCAGCTGATGAAGTAAAGGATTATTAAAGGAACGGGATGACCATGGGGATCATCGTTAATTCTCTGAAACAGAATCCGCCCTTTTCACCTGCCAAACACATGCCCACTTCTCCTCTCTGGGGATAATAAAAACTAACCAGCGAACTGACAGAGGGCCTGACCCCCACCATCCACATTGACAACACAAAAAAAAAAAAAAACGTACCCTCCGGCTACTAATTATAATGCTAACTTGCAAAATTTCCCTGCATTTTAAAACAATGGAAAAATGGTGGTGGGGTGATACTTAGAAGAATGGCTTCTTGTCAGTCTCCACTAACAAAAATAGGCAACACGATGTCAGCTACGCCTCAGCATAGTTATGTCCGTCGCAGCCTTCTTGGGTTTCAGGAGGCACAAACACACGTTATCACAATTATGGTGAAACGCTGAACACCTGCAAATAATTTTCAACGTAGTGGTTAATTGAAAAGCTCTGCGGCATAATTCTTGGAACAAGCCAGTTACCTGTTCCCACGCAAAGAGGAGTATATAGAACCATGGTGGATTTCCAGCTGATGAAGTAAAGGATTATTAAAGGAATGGGATGACCATGGGGATCATCGTTAATTCTCTGAAACAGAATCCGCCCTTTTCACCTGCCAAACACATGCCCACTTCTCCTCTCTGGGGATAATAAAAACTAACCAGCGAACTGACAGAGGGCCTAACCCCCCCATCCACATCGACCACACACACAAAAAAAACCGTACCCTCCAGCTACTAATTATAATGCTAACTTGAAAAATTTCCCTGCATTTTAAAACAATGGAAAAATGGTGGTGGGATGATACTTAGAAGAATTGCTTGTGGACAGTCTCCACTAACAAAAATAGGCAACACCAAGTCAGCTACGCCTCAGCATAGGTATGTCCGTCGCAGCCTTCTTGGGTTTCAGGAGGCACAAACACACGTTATCACAATTATGGTGAAACGCTGAACACCTGCAAATAATTTTCAACGTACTGGTTAATTGAAAAGCTCTGCGGCATACTTCTTGGAACAAGCCAGTTACCTGTTCCCACGCAAAGAGGAGTATATAGAACCATGGTGGATTTCCAGCTGATGAAGTAAAGGATTCTTAAAGGAACGGGATGACCATAGGGATCATCGTTAATTCTCTGAAACAGAATCCGCCCTTTTCACCTGCCAAACAAATGCCCACTTCTCCTCTCTGGGGATAATAAAAACTAACCAGCGTACTGACAGAGGGCCTGACCCCCCAATCTACATCGACCACACACACAAAAAAAACCGTACCCTCCAGCTACTAATTATAGTGCTAACTTGCAAAATTTCCCTGCATTTTAAAACAATGGAAAAATGGTGGTGGGATGATACTTAGAAGAATGGCTTCTTGTCTGTCTCCACTAACAAAAATAGGCAACACCAAGTCAGCTAGTCCTCAGCATAGTTATGTCCGTCGCAGCCTTCTTGGGTTTCAGGAGGCACAAACACACGTTATCACAATTATGGTGAAACGCTGAACACCTGCAAATAATTTTCAACGTACTGGTTAATTGAAAAGCTCTGCGGCATACTTCTTGGAACAAGCCAGTTACCTGTTCCCACGTAAAGAGGAGTACATAGAACCATGGTGGATTTCCAGCTGATGAACTAAAGGATTATTAAAGGAACGGGATGACCATGGGGATCATCGTTAATTCTCTGAAACAGAATCCGCCCTTTTCACCTGCCAAACACATGCCCACTTCTCCTCTCTGGGGATAATAAAAACTAACCAGGGAACTGACAGAGGGCCTGACCCCCGCACATCCACATCGACTACACAAAAAAAAAAACCGTACCCTCCAGCTACTAATTATAATGGTAACTTGCAAAATTTCCCTGCATTTTAAAACAATGGAAAAATGGTGGTGGGATCATACTTAGAAGAATGGCTTCTTGTCTGTCTCCACTAACAAAAATAGGCATCACCAAGTCAGCTACTCCTCAGCATAGCTATGTCCGTCGCAGCCTTCTTGGGTTTCAGGAGGGACATACAAACGTTATCAAAATTATGGTGAAACGCTGAACACCTGCAAATAATTTTGAACGTACTGGTTAATTTGAAAACTCTCCAGCATACTTCTTGGAAGAAGCCAGGTACCTGTGCCCACGCATAGAGGAATATATAGAAACATGATGGAATCCCAGCTGATGAAGCAAAGATTCTTAAAGGAATGAGATGACCATACAGATCCTGTTTAATTCTCTGAAACAGAATCCGCACTTTACACCTGCCAAACACATGCCCACTACTCTTATCTGGGGATAATAAAAAGAAACCAGCGATCTGACAGAGGGCCTGAACACCCATCCTGACTGACCCCACAAAACAAAAAAGTACCCTCAAGCTACTAATTATAATGCCAATTTGCAAAATTTCCCTGCATTTTTAAACAATGGAGAAATGATGGTGGGATGATACTTAGAAGAATGGCTTCTTGTCAGTCTCCACTGACAAAAATAGGCAACACCAAGTCAGCTACGCCTCAGCATAGTTATGTCCGTAGCAGCCATATTTGGTTTCAGTAGGCACATACACACGTTATCACAATTATGGTGAAACGCTGAAAACCTGCAAAGGATTTTCAACATACTGGTTAATTGAAAAGCTCCGAGGCATACTTCTTCGAACAAGCCAGTTACCTGTTCCCAAAAAGAGGAGTATATAGAACCATGGTGGATTTCCAGCTGATGAAGTAAAGGATTATTAAAGGAACGGGATGACCATGGGGATCATCCTTAATTCTCTGAAACAGAATCCCCCCTTTTCACCTGCCAAACACATGCCCACTTCCCCTCTCTGGGGATAATAAAAACTAACCAGTGAACTGACAGAGGGCCTGAACACCCCCCATCCACATCGACTACACAAAAAAAAAAAAACCGTACCCTACAGCTACTAATTATAATGCTAACTGGCAAAATTTCCCTGCATTTTAAAACAATGGAAAAATGGTGGTGGGATCATACTTAGAAGAATGGCTTCTTGTCTTTCTCCACTAACAAAAATAGGCAACACCAAGTCAGCTACTCCTCAGCATACTTATGTCCGTCGCAGCCTTCTTGGGTTTCAGGAGGCACAAACAAAGGTTATCACAATTATGGTGAAACGCTGAACACCTGGAAATAATTTTCAACGTACTGGTTAATTTGAAAACTCTCCAGCATACTTCTTGGAACAAGCCAGGTACCTGTGCCCACGCATAGAGGAGTATATAGAATCATGGTGGAATCCCAGCTGATGAAGCAAAGGATTCTTAAAGGAATGAGATGACCATGCGGATCCTGTTTAATTCTCTGAAACAGAATCCGCACTTTTCACCTGCCAAACACATGCCCACTACTCTTCTCTGGGGATAATAAAAACAAACCAGCGATCTGACAGAGGGCCTGAACACCCATCCTGACCGACCCCACAAAACAAAAAAGTACCCTCCAGCTACTAATTATAATGCCAATTTGCAAAATTTCCCTGCATTTTTAAACAATGGAGAAATGATGGTGGGATGATACTTAGAAGAATGGCTTCTTGTCAGTCTCCACTGACAAAAATAGGCAACACCGAGTCAGCTATGCCTCAGCATAGTTATGTCCGTAGCAGCCATATTTGGTTTCAGTAGGCACATACACACGTTATCACAATTATGGTGAAACGCTGAAAACCTGCAAAGGATTTTCAACATACTGGTTAATTGAAAAGCTCTGAGGCATACTTCTTGGAACAAGCCAGTTTCCTGTGCCCACGCATAGAGAAGTACATAGAACCATGGTGGATTCCCAGCTCATGAAGCAAAGAATTCTTAAAGGAACGGGATTACCATGCGGATCCTGTTTAATTCTCTGAAACAGATCCGCAGTTTTCATCTGCAATACTAATACCCACTTCTCCTCTCTGGGGATAATAAAAACCAACCGGGGAACTGACAGAGGGCCTGACCAACACATCCACACCGACCCCACAGGAAAAAAAAAAAAAAAAAACACCGTAGCCTCCAGCTACTAATTATAATGCTAACTTGCAAAACTTTCCTGGATTTTTAAACAATGGAAAAATGATGGTGAGATGATACTTAAAAGAATGGATTCTTGTCAGTCTCCACTAACAAAAATAGGCAATACCAAGTCAGCTACGCCTCAGCATAGTTATGACCATCGCAGCCTTCTTGGGTTGCAGGAGGCACAAACAAACGTTATCACAATTATGGTGAAACGCTGAACAGCTGCAAATAATTTTCAACGTACTGGTTAATGGAAAAGCTCTGCGGCATACTTCTTGGAACAAGCCAGTTACCTGTTCCCACGCAAAGAGGAGTATATAGAACCATGGTGGATTTCCAGCTGATGAAGTAAAGGATTATTAAAGGAACGGGATGACCATGGGGATCATCGTTAATTCTCTGAAACAGAATCCGCCCTTTTCACCTGCCAAACACATGCCCACTTCTCCTCTCTGGGGATAATAAAAACTAACCAGCGAACTGACAGAGGGCCTGACCCCCACCATCCACATCGACAACACAAGAAAAAAAAAAAACATACCCTCCGGCTACTAATTATAATGCTAACTTGCAAAATTTCCCTGCATTTTAAAACAATGGAAAAATGGTGGTGGGATGATACTTAGAAGAATGGCTTCTTGTCAGTCTCCACTAACAAAAATAGGCAACACCATGTCAGCTACGCCTCAGCATAGTTATGTCCGTCGCAGCCTTCTTGGGTTTCAGGAGGCACAAACACACGTTATCACAATTATGGTGAAACGCTGAACACCTGCAAATAATTTTCAACGTAGTGGTTAATTGAAAAGCTCTGCGGCATACTTCTTGGAACAAGCCAGTTACCTGTTCCCACGCAAAGAGGAGTATATAGAACCATGGTGGATTTCCAGCTGATGAAGTAAAGGATTATTAAACGAACGGGATGACCATGGGGATCATCGTTAATTCTCTGAAACAGAATCCGCCCTTTTCACCTGCCAAACACATGCCCACTTCTCCTCTCTGGGGATAATAAAAACTAACCAGCGAACTGACAGAGGGCCTGACCCCACCATCCACATCGACCACACAAAAAAAAGAAAAAACCGTACCCTCCAGCTAGTAATTATAATGCTAACTTGCAAAATTTCCCTGTATTTTAAAACAATGGAAATATGCTGGTGGGATGATACTTAGAATAATGGCTTCTTGTCAGTCTCCACTAACAAAAATAGGCAACACCAAATCAGCTACTCCTCAACATAGTTATGTCCGTCGCAGCCTTCCTGGGTTTCAGGAGGCACAAACAAAGGTTATCACAATTATGGTGAAACGCTGAACACCTGCAAATAATTTTCAACGTAGTGGTTAATTGAAAAGCTCTGCGGCATACTTCTTGGAACAAGCCAGTTACCTGTTCCCACGCAAAGAGGAGTATAGAGAACCATGGTGGATTTCCAGCTGATGAAGTAAAGGATTATTAAAGGAACGGGATGACCATGGGGATCATCGTTAATTTTCTGAAACAGAATCCGCCCTTTTCACCTGCGAAACACATGCCCACTTCTTCTCTCTGGGGATAATAAAAACTAACCAGCGAACTGACAGAGTGCCTCACCCCACCATCCACATCGACCACACACACACAAAAAAACCGTACCCTCCAGCTACTAATTATAATGCTAACTTGCAAAATTTCCCTGCATTTTAAAACAATGGAAAAATGGTGGTGGGATGATACTTAGAAGAATGGCTTCTTGTCAGTCTCCACTAACAAAAATAGGCAACACCAAGTCAGCTACTCCTCAGCATAGTTATGTCCGTCGCAGCCTTCTTGGGTTTCAGGAAGCACAAACACATGTTATCACAATTATGGTGAAACGCTGAACACCTGCAAATAATTTTCAACGTAGTGGTTAATTGAAAAGCTCTGCGGCATACTTCTTGGAACAAGCCAGTTACCTGTTCCCACGCAAAGAGGAGTATATAGAACCATGGTGGATTTCCAGCTGATGAAGTAAAGGATTATTAAAGGAACGGGATGACCATGGGGATCATCGTTAATTCTCTGAAACAGAATCCGCCCTTTTCACCTGCCAAACACATGCCCACTTCTTCTCTCTGGGGATAATAAAAACTAACCAGCGAACTGACAGAGGGCCTAACCCCCCCTTCCTCATCGACCACACACACAAAAAAAACCGTACCCTCCAGCTACTAATTATAATGCTAACTTGAAAAATTTCCCTGCATTTTAAAACAATGGAAAAATGGTGGTGGGATGATACTTAGAAGAATTGCTTGTGCACAGTCTCCACTAACAAAAATAGGCAACACCAAGTCAGCTATGCCTCAGCATAGGTATGTCCGTCGCAGCCTTCTTGGGTTTCAGGAGGCACAAACAAAGTTTCTCACCATTATGGTAAAACGCTGAACACCTGCAAATAATTTTCAACGTAGTGGTTGATTGAAAAGCTCTGCGGCATACTTCTTGAAACAAGGCAGTTACCTGTACCCACGAAAAGAGGAGTATATAGAACCATGGCGGATTTCCAGCTGATGAAGTAAAGGATTATTAAAGGAACGGGATGACCATGGGGATCATCGTTAATTCTCTGAAACTGAATCCGCCCTTTTCACCTGCCAAACACATGCCCACTTCTCCTCTCTGGGGATAATAAAAACTAACCAGCGAACTGACAGAGGGCCTGACCCCCCCATCCACCTCGACCACACACACACACACAAAAAAAACGTACCCTCCAGCTACTAATTATAATGCTAACTTGCAAAATTTCCCTGCATTTTAAAACAATGGAAAAATGGTGGTGGGATCATACTTAGAAGAGTGGCTTCTTGTCTGTCTCCACTAACAAAAATAGGCAACACCAAGTCCGCTACTCCTCAGCATATTTATGTCCGTCGCAGCCTTCTTGGGTTTCAGGAGGGACATACAAACGTTATCAAAATTATGGTGAAACACTGAAAACCTGCAAATAATTTTCAACGTACTGGTTAATTTGAAAACTCTCCAGCATAATTCTTGGAACAAGCCAGGTACCTGTGCCCACGCATAGAGGAGTATATAGAAACATGGTGGAATCCCAGCTGATAAAGCAAAGGATTCTTAAAGGAATGAGATGACCATGCGGATCCTGTTTAATTCTCTGAAACAGAATCCGCACTTTTCACCTGCCAAACACATGCCCACTACTCTTCTCTGGGGATAATAAAAACAAACCAGCGATCTGACAGAGGGCCTGAACACCCATCCTGACCGACCCCACAAAACAAAAAAGTACCCTCCAGCTACTAATTATAATGCCAATTTGCAAAATTTCCCTGCATTTTTAAACAATGGAGAAATGATGGTGGGATGATACTTAGAAGAATGGCTTCTTGTCAGTCTCCACTGACAAAAATAGGCAACACCAAGTCAGCTACGCCTCAGCATAGTTATGTCCGTAGCAGTCATATTTGGTTTCAGTAGGCACATACACACGTTATCACAATTATGGTGAAACGCTGAAAACCTGCAAAGGATTTTCAACATACTGGTTAATTGAAAAGCTCTGAGGCATACTTCTTGGAACTAGCCAGTTTCCTGTGCCCACGCGTAGACAAGTATATAGAACCATGGTGGATTCCCAGCTCATGAAGCAAAGGATTCTTAAAGGAACGGGATTACCGTGCGGATCCTGTTTAATTCTCTGAAACAGATCCGCAGTTTTCACCTGCCATACTAATACCCACTTCTCCTCTCTGGGGATAATAAAAACTAACCAGCGAACTGACAGAGGGCCTGACCCCCACCATCCACATCGACCACACACACAAAAAAAACCGTACCCTCCAGCTACTAATTATAATGCTAACTTGCAAAATTTCCCTGCATTTTAAAACAATGGAAAAATGGTGGTGGGATGATACTTAGAAGAATGGCTTCTTGTCAGTCTCCACTAACAAAAATAGGCAACACCAAGTCAGCTACTCCTCAGCATAGTTATGTCCGTCGCAGACTTCTTGGGTTTCAGGAGGCACAAACAAAGGTTCTCACAATTATGGTGAAACGCTGAACACCTGCAAATAATTTTCAACGTAGTGGTTAATTGAAAAGCTCTGCCGCATACTTCTTGGAACAAGGCAGTTACCTGTTCCCACGCAAAGAGGAGTATAGAGAACCATGGTGGATTTCCAGCTGATGAAGTAAAGGATTATTAAAGGAACTGGATGACCATGGGGATCATCGTTAATTCTCTGAAACAGAATCCGCCGTTTTCACCTGCCAAACACATGCCCACTTCTCCTCTCTGGGGATAATAAAAACTAACCAGCGAACTGACAGAGGGCCTGACCACCCCATCCACATCGACCACACACACAAAAAAAAAAACCGTACCCTCCAGCTACTAATTATATTGCTAACTTGCAAAATTTCCCTGCATTTTAAAACAATGTAAAAATGGTGGTGGGATCATACTTAGAAGAATGGCTTCTTGTCTGTCTCCACTAACAAAAATAGGCAACACCAAGTCAGCTACTCCTCAGCATAGTTATGTCTGTCGCAGACTTCTTGGGTTTCAGGAGGGACATACACACGTTATCAAAATTATGGTGAAACGCTGAACACCTGCAAATAATTTTCAACGTACTGGTTAATTTGAAAACTCTCCCGCATATTTCTTGGAACAAGCCAGGTACCTGTGCCCACGCATAGAGGAGTATATAGAAACACGGTGGAATCCCAGCTGATGAAGCAAAGGATTCTTAAAGGAATGAGATGACCATGCGGATCCTGTTTAATTTTCTGAAACAGAATCCGCACTTTTCACCTGCCAAACACATGCCCACTACTCTTCTCTGGGGATAATAAAAACAAACCAGCGATCTGACAGAGGGCCTGAACACCCATCCTGACCGACCCCACGAAACAAAAAAGTACCCTCCAGCTACTAATTATAATGCTAACTTGCAAAATTTCCCTGCATTTTAAAACAATGGAAAAATGGTGGTGGGATGATACTTAGAAGAATGGCTTCTTGTCAGTCTCCACTAACAAAAATAGGCAACACCAAGTCAGCTACTCCTCAGCATAGTTATGTCCGTTGCAGCCTTCTAGGGTTTCAGGAGGCACAAACAAAGGTTCTCACAATTATGGTGAAACGCTGAACACCTGCAAATAATTTTCAACGTACTGGTTAATTGAAAAGCTCTGCGGCATACTTCTTGGAACAAGCCAGTTACCTGTTCCCACGCAAAGAGGAGTATATAGAACCATGGTGGATTTCCAGCTGATGAAGTAAAGGATTATTAAAGGAACGGGATGACCATGGGGATCATCCTTAATTCTCTGAAACAGAATCCCCCCTTTTCACCTGCGAAACACATGCCCACTTCCCCTCTCTGGGGATAATAAAAACTAACCAGCGAACTGACAGAGGGCCTGAACACCCCCCATCCACATCGACTACACAAAAAAAAAAAACCGTACCCTCCAGCTACTAATTATAATGCTAACTTGCAAAATTTCCCTGCATTTTAAAACAATGGAAAAATGGTGGTGGGATCATACTTAGAAGAATGGCTTCTTGTCTGTCTCCACTAACAAAAATAGGCAACACCAAGTCAGCTACTCCTCAGCATACTTATCTCCGTCGCAGCATTCTTGGGTTTCAGGAGGCACAAACAAAGGTTATCACAATTATGGTGAAACGCTGAACACCTGCAAATAATTTTCAACGTACTGGTTAATTGAAAAGCTCTGCGGCATACTTCTTGGAACAAGCCAGTTACCTGTTCCCACGCAAAGAGGAGTATATAGAACCATGGTGGATTTCCAGCTGATGAAGTAAAGGATTATTAAAGGAACGGGATGACCATGGGGATCATCGTTAATTCTCTGAAACAGAATCCGCCCTTTTCACCTGCCAAACACATGCCCACTTCCCCTCTCTGGGGATAATAAAAACTAACCAGCGAACTGACAGAGGGCCTGAACCCCCCCATCCACATCGACTACACAAAAAAAAAAAACCGTACCCTCCAGCTACTAATTATAAGGCTAACTTGCAAAATTTCCCTGCATTTTAAAACAATGGAAAGATGGTGGTGGGATGATACTTAGAAGAATGGCTTCTTGTCTGTCTCCACTAACAAAAATAGGCAACACCAAGTCAGCTACTCCTCAGCATACTTATGTCCATCGCAGCCTTCTTGGGTTTCAGGAGGCACAAACAAAGGTTATCACAATTATGGTGAAACGCTGAACACCTGCAAATAATTTTCAACGTACTGGTTAATTGAAAAGCTCTGCGGCATACTTCTTGGAACAAGCCAGTTACCTGTTCCCACGCAAAGAGGAGTACATAGAACCATGGTGGATTTCCAGCTGATGAAGTAAAGGATTATTAAAGGAACGGGATGACCATGGGGATCATCGTTAATTCTCTGAAACAGAATCCGCCCTTTTCACCTGCCAAACACATGCCCACTTCTCCTCTCTGGGGATAATAAAAACTAACCAGCGAACTGACAGAGGGCCTGACCCCCGATCATCCACATCGACTACACAAAAAAAAAAAAACCGTACCCTCCAGCTACTAATTATAATGCTAACTTGCAAAATTTCCCTGCATTTTAAAACAATGGAAAAATGGTGGTGGGATCATACTTAGAGGAATGGCTTCTTGTCTGTCTCCACTAACAAAAATAGGCAACACCAAGTCAGCTACTCCTCAGCATAGCTATGTCCGTCGCAGCCTTCTTGGGTTTCAGGAGGGACATACAAACCTTATCAAAATTATGGTGAAACGCTGAACACCTGCAAATAATTTTGAACGTACTGGTTAATTTGAAAACTCTCCAGCATACTTCTTGGAAGAATCCAGGTACCTGTGCCCACGCATAGAGGAGTATATAGAAACATGGTGGAATCCCAGCTGATGAAGCAAAGATTCTTAAAGGAATGAGATGACCATACAGATCCTGTTTAATTCTCTGAAACAGAATCCGCACTTTTCACCTGCCAAACACATGCCCACTACTCTTCTCTGGGGATAATAAAAACAAACCAGCGATCTGACAGAGGGCCTGAACACCCATCCTGACTGACCCCACAAAACAAAAAAGTACCCTCCAGCTACTAATTATAATGCCAATTTGCAAAATTTCCCTGCATTTTGAAACAATGGAGAAATGATGGTGGGATGATACTTAGAAGAATGGCTTCTTGTCAGTCTCCACTGACAAAAATAGGCAACACCAAGTCAGCTACGCCTCAGCATAGTTATGTCCGTAGCAGCCATATTTGGTTTCAGTAGGCACATACACACATTATCACAATTATGGTGAAACGCTGAAAACCTGCAAAGGATTTTCAACATACTGGTTAATTGAAAAGCTCTGAGGCATACTTCTTGGAACAAGCCAGTTACCTGTTCCCACGCAAAGAGGAGTATATAGAACCATGGTGGATTTCCAGCTGATGAAGTAAAGGATTATTAAAGGAACGGGATGACCATGGGGATCATCCTTAATTCTCTGAAACAGAATCCCCCCTTTTCACCTGCCAAACACATGCCCACTTCCCCTCTCTGGGGATAATAAAAACTAACCAGCGAACTGACAGAGGGCCTGAACACCCCCCATCCACATCGACTACACACAAAAAAATAACCGTACCCTCCAGCTACTAATTATAATGCTAACTTGCAAAATTTCCCTGCATTTTAAAACAATGGAAAAATGGTGGTGGGATGATACTTAGAAGAATGGCTTCTTGTCTGTCTCCACTAACAAAAAAGGCAACACCAAGTCAGCTACTCCTCAGCATACTTATGTCCGTCGAGCCTTCTTGGGTTTCAGGAGGCACAAACAAAGGTTATCACAATTATGGTGAAACGCTGAACACCTGCAAATAATTTTCAACGTAGTGGTTAATTGAAAAGCTCTGCGGCATACTTCTTGGAACAAGCCAGTTACCTGTTCCCACGCAAAGAGGAGTATATAGAACCATGGTGGATTTCCAGCTGATGAAGTAAAGGATTATTAAAGGAACGGGATGACCATGGGGATCATCCTTAATTCTCTGAAACAGAATCCGCCCTTTTCACCTGCCAAACACATGCCCACTTCCCCTCTCTGGGGATAATAAAAACTAACCAGCGAACTGACAGACAGCCTGAACCCCCCCCATCCACATCGACTACACAAAAAAAAAAAACCGTACCCTCCAGCTACTAATTATAATGCTAACTTGCAAAATTTCCCTGCATTTTAAAACAATGGAAAAATGGTGGTGGGATGATACTTAGAAAAATGGCTTCTTGTCAGGCTCCACTAACAAAAATAGGCAACACCAAGTCAGCTACTCCTCAGCATACTTATGTCCGTCGCAGCCTTCTTGGGTTTCAGGAGGCACAAACAAAGGTTATCACAATTATGGTGAAACGCTGAACACCTGCAAATAATTTTCAACGTACTGGTTAATTGAAAAGCTCTGCGGCATACTTCTTGGAACAAGCCAGTTACCTGTTCCCACGCAAAGAGGAGTACATAGAACCATGGTGGATTTCCAGCTGATGAAGTAAAGCATTATTAAAGGAACGGGATGACCATGGGGATCATCGTTAATTCTCTGAAACAGAATCCGCCCTTTTCACCTGCCAAACACATGCCCACTTCTCCTCTCTGGGGATAATAAAAACTAACCAGCGAACTGACAGAGGGCCTGACCCCCGCCCATCCACATCGACTACACAAAAAAAAAAAACCGTACCATCCAGCTACTAATTATAATGCTAACTTGCAAAATTTCCCTGCATTTTAAAACAATGGAAAAATGGTGGTGGGATCATACTTAGAAGAATGGCTTCTTGTCTGTCTCCACTAACAAAAATAGGCAACACCAAGTCAGCTACTCCTCAGCATAGCTATGTCCGTCGCAGCCTTCTTGGGTTTCAGGAGGGACATAAAAACGTTATCAAAATTATGGTGAAACGCTGAACACCTGCAAATAATTTTGAACGTACTGGTTAATTTGAAAACTCTCCAGCATACTTCTTGGAAGAAGCCAGGTACCTGTGCCCACGCATAGAGGAGTATATAGAAACATGGTGGAATCCCAGCTGATGAAGCAAAGATTCTTAAAGGAATGAAATGACCATGCGGATCCTGTTTAATTCTCTGAAACAGAATCCGCACTTTACACCTGCCAAACACATGCCCACTACTCTTCTCTGGGGATAATAAAAACAAACCAGCGATCTGACAGAGGGCCTGAACACCCATCCTGACTGACCCCACAAAACAAAAAAGTACCCTCCAGCTACTAATTATAATGCCAATTTGCAAAATTTCCCTGCATTTTGAAACAATGGAGAAATGATGGTGGGATGATACTTAGAAGAATGGCTTCTTGTCAGTCTCCACTGACAAAAATAGGCAACACCAAGTCAGCTACGCCTCAGCATAGTTATGTCCGTAGCAGCCATATTTGGTTTCAGTAGGCACATACACACGTTATCACAATTATGGTGAAACGCTGAAAACCTGCAAAGGATTTTCAACATACTGGTTAATTGAAAAGCTCTGAGGCATACTTCTTGGAACAAGCCAGTTACCTGTTCCCACGCAAAGAGGAGTATATAGAACCATGGTGGATTTCCAGCTGATGAAGTAAAGGATTATTAAAGGAACGGGATGACCATGGGGATCATCCTTAATTCTCTGAAACAGAATCCCCCCTTTTCACCTGCCAAACACATGCCCACTTCCCCTCTCTGGGGATAATAAAAACTAACCAGCGAACTGACAGAGGGCCTGAACACCCCCCATCCACATCGACTACACAAAAAAAAAAAAACCGTACCCTCCAGCTACTAATTATAATGCTAACTTGCAAAATTTCCCTGCATTTTAAAACAATGGAAAAATGGTGGTGGGATGATACTTAGAAGAATGGCTTCTTGTCTGTCTCCACTAACAAAAATAGGCAACACCAAGTCAGCTACTCCTCAGCATACTTATGTCCGTCGCAGCCTTCTTGGGTTTCAGGAGGCACAAACAAAGGTTATCACAATTATGGTGAAACGCTGAACACCTGCAAATAATTTTCAACGTAGTGGTTAATTGAAAAGCTCTGCGGCATACTTCTTGGAACAAGCCAGTTACCTGTTCCCACGCAAAGAGGAGTATATAGAACCATGGTGGATTTCCAGCTGATGAAGTAAAGCATTATTAAAGGAACGGGATGACCATGGGGATCATCGTTAATTCTCTGAAACAGAATCCGCACTTTACACCTGCCAAACACATGCCCACTTCTCCTCTCTGGGGATAATAAAAACTAACCAGCGAACTGACAGAGGGCCTGACCCCCACCATCCACATCGACCACACAAAAAATAAAAAACCGTACCCTCCAGCTACTAATTATAATGCTAACTTGCAAAATTTCCCTGCATTTTAAAACAATGGAAAAATGGTGGTGGGATGATACTTAGAAGAATGGTTTCTGGTCAGTCTCCACTAACAAAAATAGGCAACACCAAGTCAGCTACTCCTCAGCATAGTTATGTCCGTCGCAGCCTTCTTGGGTTTCAGGAGGCACAAACAAACGTTATCACAATTATGGTGAAACGCTTAACACCTGCAAATAATTTTCAACGTACTGGTTAATTGAAAAGCTCTGCGGCATACTTCTTGGAACAAGCCAGTTACCTGTTCCCACGCAAAGAGGAGTATATAGAACCATGGTGGATTTCCAGCTGATGAAGTAAAGGATTATTAAAGGAACGGGATGACCATGGGGATCATCGTTAATTCTCTGAAACAGAATCCGCCCTTTTCACCTTCCAAACACATGCCCACTTCTCCTCTCTGGGGATAATAAAAACTAACCAGCGAACTGACAGAGGGCCTGACCCCCACCATCCACATCAACCACACGAAAAAAAAAAACCATACCTTCCAGGTACTAATTATAATGCTAACTTGCAAAATTTCCCTGCATTTTAAAACAATGGAAAAATGGTGGTGGGATGATACTTAGAAGAATGGCTTCTTGTCAGTCTCCACTAACAAAAATAGGCAACACCAAGTCAGCTACTCCTCAGCATAGTTATGTCCGTCGCAGCCTTCTTGGGTTTCAGGAGGCACAAACACACGTTATCACAATTATGGTGAAACGCTGAACACCTGCAAATAATTTTCAACGTAGTGGTTAATTGAAAAGCTCTGCGGCATACTTCTTGGAACAAGCCAGTGACCTGTTCCCACGCAAAGAGGTGTATATAGAACCATGGTGGAATCCCAGCTGATGAAGCAAATGATTCTTAAAGGAATGAGATGACCATGCGGATCCTGTTTAATTCTCTGAAACAGAATCCGCACTTTTCACCTGCCAAAGACATGCTCACTACTCTTCTCTGGGGATAATAAAAACAAACCAGCGATCTGACAGAGGGCCTGAACACCCATCCTGACCGACCCCACAAAACAAAAAAGTACCCTCCAGCTACTAATTATAATGCCAATTTGCAAACTTTCCCTGCATTTTTAAACAATGGAGAAATGATGGTGGGATGATACTTAGAAGAATGGCTTCTTGTCAGTCTCCACTGACAAAAATAGGCAACACCAAGTCAGCTACGCCTCAGCATAGTTATGTCCGTAGCAGCCATATTTGGTTTCAGTAGGCACATACACACGTTATCACAATTATGGTGAAACGCTGAAAACCTGCAAAGGATTGTCAACATACTGGTTCATTGAAAAACTCTGAGGCATACTTCTTGGAACTAGCCAGTTTCCTGTGCCCACGCGTAGACAAGTATATAGAACCATGGTGGATTCCCAGCTCATGAAGCAAAGGATTCTTAAAGGAACGGGATTACCATGCGGATCCTGTTTAATTCTCTGAAACAGATCCGCAGTTTTCACCTGCCATACTAATACCCACTTATCCTCTCTGGGGATAATAAAAACAAACCAGCGAACTGACAGAGGGCCTGACCAACACATCCACACCGACCCCACAGGAAAAAAAAAAAAAAAAAACACCATAGCCTCCAGCTACTAATTATAATGCTAACTTGCAAACCTTTCCTGGATTTTTAAACAATGGAAAAATGATGGTGAGATGATACTTAGAAGAATGGCTTCTTGTCAGTCTCCACTGACAAAAATAGGCAACACCAAGTCAGCTACGCCTCAGCATAGTTATGTCCGTAGCAGCCATATTTGGTTTCAGTAGGCACATACACACGTTATCACAATTATGGTGAAACGCTGAACACCTGCAAATAATTTTCAACGTACTGGTTAATGGAAAAGCTCTGCGGCATACTTCTTGGAACAAGCCAGTTACTTGTTCCCATGCAAAGAGGAGTATATCGAACCATGGTGGATTTCCAGCTGATGAAGTAAAGGATTATTAAAGGAAGAGGATGACCATGGGGATCATCGTTAATTCTCTGAAACAGAATCCGCCCTTTTCACCTGCCAAACACATGCCCACTTCTCCTCTCTGGGGATAATAAAAACCAACCAGCGAACTGACAGAGGGCCTGACCCCCCCATCCACATCGACCACACACAAAAAAAAAACCGTACCCTCCAGCTACTAATTATAATGCTAACTTGCAAAATTTCCCTGCATTTTAAAACAATGGAAAAATGGTGGTGGGATGATACTTAGAAGAATGGCTTCTTGTCAGTCTCCACTAACAAAAATAGGCAACACCAAGTCAGCTAATCCTCAGCATAGTTATGTCCGTCGCAGCCTTCTTGGGTTTCAGGAGGCACAAACACACGTTATCACAATTATGGTGAAACGCTGAACACCTGCAAATAATTTTCAACGTAGTGGTTAATTGAAAAGCTCTGCGGCATACTTCTTGGAACAAGCCAGTAACCTGTTCCCACGCAAAGAGGAGTATATAGAACCATGGTGGATTTCCAGCTGATGAAGTAAAGGATTATTAAAGGAACAGGATGACCATGGGGATCATCGTTAATTCTCTGAAACAGAATCCGCCCTTTTCACCTGCCAAACACATGCCCACTTCTCCTCTCTGGGGATAATAAAAACTAACCAGCGAACTGACAGAGGGCCTGACCCCCACCATCCACATCGACCACACAAAAAAAAAAACCGTACCCTCCAGCTACTAATTATAATGCTAACTTGCAAAATTTCCCTGCATTTTAAAACAATGGAAAAATGGTGGTGGGATCATACTTAGAAGAATGGCTTCTTGTCAGTCTCCACTAACAAAAATAGGCAACACCAAGTCAGCTACTCCTCAGCATAGTTATGTCCGTCGCAGCCTTCTTGGGTTTCAGGAGGGACATACAAACGTTATCAAAATTATGGTGAAACGCTGAACACCTCCAAATAATTTTCAACGTACTGGTTAATTTGAAAACTCTCCAGCATACTTCTTGGAACAAGCCAGGTACCTGTGCCCACGCATAGAGGAGTATATAGAAACATGTTGAAATCCCAGCTGATGAAGCAAAGGAATCTTAAAGGAATGAGATGACCATGCGGATCCTGTTTAATTCTCTGAAACAGAATCCGCACTTTTCACCTGCCAAACACATGCCCACTACTCTTCTCTGGGGATAATAAAAACAAACCAGCGATCTCACAGAGGGCCTGAACACCCATCCTGACCGACCCCACAAAACAAAAAACTACCCTCCAGCTACTAATTATAATGCCAATTTGCAAAATTTCCCTGCATTTTTAAACAATGGAGAAATGATGGTGGGATGATACTTAGAAGAATGGCTTCTTGTCAGTCTCCACTGACAAAAATAGGCAACACCAAGTCAGCTACGCCTCAGCATAGTTATGTCCGTAGCAGTCATATTTGGTTTCAGTAGGCACATACACACGTTATCACAATTATGGTGAAACGCTGAAAACCTGCAAAGGATTTTCAACATACTGGTTCATTGAAAAGCTCTGAGGCATACTTCTTGGAACTAGCCAGTTTCCTGTGCCCACGCATAGAGAAGTATATAGAACCATGGTGGATTCCCAGCTCATGAAGCAAAGGATTCTTAAAGGAACGGGATTACCATGCGGATTCTGTTTAATTCTCTGAAACAGATCCGCAGTTTTCACGTGCCATACTAATACCCACTTCTCCTCTCTGGGAATAATAAAAACAAACCAGCGAACTGACAGAGGGCCTGACCAACACATCCAAACCGACCCCACAGGAAAAAAAAAAAAAAAAACACCATAGCCTCCAGCTACTAATTATAATGCTAACTTGCAAAACATTCCTGCATTTTTAAACAATGGAAAAATGATTGTGAGATGATACTTAGAAGAATGGATTCT
The DNA here is from genome assembly GCF_041146395.1 of Eulemur rufifrons. Lineage (NCBI taxonomy): Eukaryota > Metazoa > Chordata > Mammalia > Primates > Lemuridae > Eulemur > Eulemur rufifrons. The sequence goes on along the minus strand of NW_027182898.1, from coordinate 124,292 downwards.
TGTCAGTCTCCACTAACAAAAATAGGCAAAACCAAGTCAGCTACGACTCAGCATAGTTATGTCCGACGCAGGCTTCCTGGGTTTCAGGAGGCACAAACAAACGTTATCACAATTATGGTGAAACGCTGAACACCTGCAAATAATTTTCAACGTAGTGGTTAATTGAAAAGCTCTGCGGCATACTTCTTGGAACAAGCCAGTTACCTGTTCCCACGCAAAGAGGAGTATATAGAACCATGGTGGATTTCCAGCTGATGAAGTAAAGGATTATTAAAAGAACGGGATGACCATGGGGATCATCGTTAATTCTCTGAAACAGAATCCGCCCTTTTCACCTGCCAAACACATGCCCACTTCTCCTCTCTGGGGATAATAAAAACTAACCAGCGAACTGACAGAGGGCCTGACCCCCACCATCCACATCGACCACACAAAAAAAAAAACCGTACCCTCCAGCTACTAATTATAATGCTAACTTGCAAAATTTCCCTGCATTTTAAAACAATGGAAAAATGGTGGTGGGATGATACTTAGAAGAATGGCTTCTTGTCAGTCTCCACTAACAAAAATAGGCAACACCAAGTCAGCTACTCCTCAGCATAGTTATGTCCGTCGCAGCCTTCTTGGGTTTCAGGAGGCACAAACACACGTTATCACAATGATTGTGAAACGCTGAACACCTGCAAATAATTTTCAACGTAGTGGTTAATTGAAAAGCTCTGTGGCATACTTCTTGGAACAAGCCAGTTACCTGTTCCCACACAAAGAGGAGTATGTAGAACCATGGTGGATTTCCAGCTGATGAAGTAAAGGATTATTAAAGGAACGGGATGACCGTGGGGATCATCGTTAATTCTCTGAAACAGAATCCTCCCTTTTCACCTGCCAAACACCTGCCCATTTCTCCTCTCTGGGGATAATAAAAACTAACCAGCAAACTGACAGAGGGCCTGACCCCCCCATCCACATCGACCACACACACAAAAAAATACCGAACACTCCAGCTACTAATTATAATGCTAACTTGCAAAATTTCCCTGCATTTTAAAACAATGGAAAAATGGTGGTGGGATGATACTTAGAAGAATGGCTTCTTGTCAGTCTCCACTAACAAAAATAGGCAACACCAAGTCAGCTACGCCTCAGCATAGTTATGTCCGTCGCAGCCTTCTTGGGTTTCAGGAGGCACAAACACACGTTATCACAATTATGGTGAAACGCTGAACACCTGCAAATAATTTTCAACGTAGTGGTTAATTGAAAAGCTCTGCGGCATACTTCTTGGAACAAGGCAGTTACCTGTTCCCACGCAAACAGGAGTATATAGAACCATGGTGGATTTCCAGCTGATGAAGTAAAGGATTATTAAAGGAACGGGATGACCATGGGGATCATCGTTAATTCTCTGAAACAGAATCCGCCCTTTTCACCTTCCAAACACATGCCCACTTCTCCTCTCTGGGGATAATAAAAACTAACCAGCGAACTGACAGAGGGCCTGACCCCCACCATCCACATCGACCACACAAAAAAAAAAACCGTACCCTCCAGCTACTAATTATAATGCTAACTTGCAAAATTTCCCTGCATTTTAAAACAATGGAAAAATGGTGGTGGGATGATACTTAGAAGAATGGCTTCTTGTCAGTCTCCACTAACAAAAATAGGCAACACCAAGTCAGCTACTCCTCAGCATAGTTATGTCCGTCGCAGCCTTCTTGGGTTTCAGGAGGCACAAACACACGTTATCACAATGATTGTGAAACGCTGAACACCTGCAAATAATTTTCAACGTAGTGGTTAATTGAAAAGCTCTGTGGCATACTTCTTGGAACAAGCCAGTTACCTGTTCCCACACAAAGAGGAGTATGTAGAACCATGGTGGATTTCCAGCTGATGAAGTAAAGGATTATTAAAGGAACGGGATGACCGTGGGGATCATCGTTAATTCTCTGAAACAGAATCCTCCCTTTTCACCTGCCAAACACCTGCCCATTTCTCCTCTCTGGGGATAATAAAAACTAACCAGCAAACAGACAGAGGGCCTGACCCCCCCATCCACATCGACCACACACACAAAAAAATACCGAACACTCCAGCTACTAATTATAATGCTAACTTGCAAAATTTCCCTGCATTTTAAAACAATGGAAAAATGGTGGTGGGATGATACTTAGAAGAATGGCTTCTTGTCAGTCTCCACTAACAAAAATAGGCAACACCAAGTCAGCTACGCCTCAGCATAGTTATGTCCGTCGCAGCCTTCTTGGGTTTCAGGAGGCACAAACACACGTTATCACAATTATGGTGAAACGCTGAACACCTGCAAATAATTTTCAACGTAGTGGTTAATTGAAAAGCTCTGCGGCATACTTCTTGGAACAAGGCAGTTACCTGTTCCCACGCAAACAGGAGTATAGAGAACCATCGTGGATTTCCAGCTGATGAAGTAAAGGATTATTAAAGGAAAGGGATGACCATGGGGATCATCGTTAATTCTCTGAAACAGAATCCGCCCTTTTCTCCTGCCAAACACAGGCCCACTTCTCCTCTCTGGGGATTATAAAAACTAACCAGCGAACTGACAGAGGTCCTGACCCCCCCCATCCACATCGACCACACACACAAAAAAAACCGTACCCTCCAGCTACTAATTATAATGCTAACTTGCAAAATATCCCTGCATTTTAAAACAATGGAAAAATGGTGGTGGGATGATACTTAGAAGAATGGCTTCTTGTCAGTCTCCACTAACAAAAATAGGCAACACCAAGTCAGCTACTCCTCAGCATAGCTATGTCCATCGCAGCCATCTTGGGTTTCAGAAGGCACAAACAAACGTTATCAGAATTATGGTGAAACGCTGAACACCTGCAAATGATTTTCAACGTAGTGGTTAATTGAAAAGCTCTGCGGCATACTTCTTGGAACAAGCCAGTTACCTGTACCCACGCAAAGAGGAGTATATAGAACCATGGCGGATTTCCAGCTGATGAAGTAAAGGATTATTAAAGGAACGGGATGACCATGGGGATCATGGTTAATTCTCTGAAATAGAATCCGCCCTTTTCACCTGCCAAACACATGCCCACTTCTCCTCTCTGGGGATAATAAAAACTAACCAGCGAACTGACAGAGGGCCTGACCCCCCAATCCACCTCGACCACACACACACAAAAAAAAAAAACCGTACCCTCCAGCTACTAATTATAATGCTAACTTGCAAAATTTCCTACATTTTAAAACAATGGAAAAATGGTGGTGGGATCATACTTAGAAGAATGGCTTCTTGTCTGTCTCCACTAACAAAAATAGGCAACACCAAGTCAGCTACTCCTCAGCATAGTTATGTCCGTCGCAGCCTTCTTGGGTTTCAGGAGGGACATACAAACGTTATCAAAATTATGGTGAAACGCTGAAAACCTGCAAATAATTATCAACGTACTGGTTAATTTGAAAACTCTCCAGCATAATTCTTGGAACAAGCCAGGTACCTGTGCCCACGCATAGAGGAGTATATAGAAACATGGTGGAATCCCAGCTGATGAAGCAAAGGATTCTTAAAGGAATGAGATGACCATGCGGATCCTGTTTAATTCTCTGAAACAGAATCCGCACTTTTCACCTGCCAAACACATGCCCACTACTCTTCTCTGGGGATAATAAAAACAAACCAGCGATCTGACAGACGGCCTGAACACCTATCCTGACCGACCCCACAAAACAAAAAAGTACCCTCCAGCTACTAATTATAATGCCAATTTGCAAAATTTCCCTGCATTTTTAAACAATGGAGAAATGATGGTGGGATGATACTTAGAAGAATGGCTTCTTGTCAGTCTCCACTGACAAAAATAGGCAACACCAAGTCAGCTACGCCTCAGCATAGTTATGTCCGTAGCAGCCATATTTGGTTTCAGTAGGCACATACACACGTTATCACAATTATGGTGAAACGCTGAAAACCTGCAAAGGATTGTCAACATACTGGTTCATTGAAAAGCTCTGAGGCATACTTCTTGGAACTAGCCAGTTTCCTGTGCCCACGCGTAGACAAGTATATAGAACCATGGTGGATTCCCAGCTCATGAAGCAAAGGATTCTTAAAGGAACGGGATTACCGTGCGGATCCTGTTTAATTCTCTGAAACAGATCCGCAGTTTTCACCTGCCATACTAATACCCACTTCTCCTCTCTGGGGACAATAAAAACCAACCGGGGAACTGACAGAGTGCCTGACCAACACATGCACACCGACCCACAGGAAAGAAAAAAAAAAAAAACACCGTAGCCTCTAGCTACTACTTATAATGCTAACTTGCAAAATTTCCCTGCATTTTAAAACAATGGAAAAACGGTGGTGGGATGATACTTAGAAGAATGGCTTCTTGTCAGTCTCCACTAACAAAAATAGGCAAAACCAAGTCAGCTACTACTCAGCATAGCTATGTCCATCGCAGGCTTCTTGGGTTTCAGGAGGCACAAACAAACGTTATCACAATTATGGTGAAACGCTGAACACCTGCAAATAATTTTCAACGTACTGGTTAATTGAAAAGCTCTGCGGCATACTTCTTGGAACAAGCCAGTTACCTGTTCCCACGCAAAGAGGAGTATATAGAACCATGGTGGATTTCCAGCTGATGAAGTAAAGGATTATTAAAGGAACGGGATGACCATGGGGATCATCGTTAATTCTCTGAAACACAATCCGCCCTTTTCACCTGCCAAACACATGCCCAATTCTCCTCTCTGGGGATAATAAAAACTAACCAGCGAACTGACAGAGGGCCTGACCCCCCCATCCACATCGACCACACACACACAAAAAAAAACCGTACCCTCCAGCTACTAATTATAATGCTATCTTGCAAAATTTCCCTGCCTTTTAAAACAATGGAAAAATGGTGGTGGGATGATACTTAGAAGAATGGCTTCTTGTCAGTCTCCACTAACAAAAATAGGCAACACCAAGTCAGCTACTCCTCAGCATAGTTATGTCCGTCGCAGCCTTCTTGGGTTTCAGGAGGCACAAACACACGTTATCACAATTATGGTGAAACGCTGAAAACCTGCAAAGGATTGTCAACATACTGGTTAATTGAAAAGATCTGAGGCATACTTCTTGGAACTAGCCAGTTTCCTGTGCCCACGCATAGACAAGTATATAGAACCATGGTGGATTCCCAGCTCATGAAGCAAAGGATTCTTAAAGGAACGCGATTACCATGCGGATTCTGTTTAATTCTATGAAACAGATCCGCAGTTTTCACCTGCCATACTAAAACCCACTTCTCCTCTCTGGGGATAATAAAAACCAACCGGGGAACTGACAGAGGGCCTGACCAACGCATCCACACCGACCCCACAGGAAAAAAAAAAAAAAACACCGTAGCCTCCAGCTACTAATTATAATGCTAACTTGCAAAATTTCCCTGCATTTTAAAACAATGGAAAAATGGTGGTGGGATGATACTTAGAAGAATGGCTTCTTGTCAGTCTCCACGAACAAAAATAGGCAACACCAAGTCAGCTACTCCTCAGCATAGTTATGTCCGTCGCACCCTTCTTGGGTTTCAGGAGGCACAAACAAAGGTTCTCACAATTATGGTGAAACGCTGAACACCTGCAAATAATTTTCAATGTAGTGGTTAATTGAAAAGCTCTGCGGCATACTTCTTGAAACAAGGAAGTTACCTGTTCCCACGCAAAGAGGAGTATAGAGAACCATGGTGGATTTCCAGCTGATGAAGTAAAGGATTATTAAAGGAACGGGATGACCATGGGGATCATCCTTAATTCTCTGAAACAGAATCCGCCCTTTTCACCTGCAAAACACATGCCCACTTCTCCTCTCTGGGGATAATAAAAACTAACCAGCGAACTGACAGAGGGCCTGAACCCCACCATCCACATCGACCACACACAAAAAAAAACCGTACCCTCCAGCTACTAATTATAATGCTAACTTGCAAAATTTCCCTGCATTTTAAAACAATGGAAAAATGGTGGTGGGATGATACTTAGAAGAATGGCTTCTTGTCAGTCTCCACTAACAAAAATAGGCAATACCAAGTCAGCTACTCCTCAGCATAGTTATGTCCGTCGCAGCCTTCTAGGGTTTCAGGAGGCACAAACAAAGGTTCTCACCATTATGGTAAAACGCTGAACACCTGCAAATAATTTTCAACGTAGTGGTTAATTGAAAAGCACTGCGGCATACTTCTTGGAACAAGCCAGTTACCTGTTCCCACGCAAAGAGAAGCATATAGAACCATGGTGGATTTCCAGCTGATGAAGTAAAGGATTATTAAAGGAACGGGATGACCATGGGGATCATCGTTAATTCTCTGAAACAGAATCCGCCCTTTTAACCTGCCAAACACATGCCCACTTCTCCTCTCTGAGGATAATAAAAACTAACCAGTGAACTGACAGAGGGCATGACCCCCACATCCACATCGACCACACACACAAAAAAAAAAAAAAACCGTACCCTCCAGCTACTAATTATAATGCTAACTTGCAAAATTTCCCTGCATTTTAAAACAATGGAAAAATGGTGGTGGGATGATACTTAGAAGAATGGCTTCTTCTCAGTCTCCACTGACAAAAATAGGCAACACCAAGTCAGCTACGCCTCAGCATAGTTATGTCCGTAGCAGCCATATTTGGTTTCAGTAGGCACATACACACGTTATCACAATTATGGTGAAACGCTGAAAACCTGCAAAGGATTGTCAACATACTGGTTAATTGAAAAGCTCTGAGGCATACTTCTTGGAACTAGCCAGTTTCCTGTGCCCAGGCGTAGACAAGTATATAGAACCATGGTGGATTCCCAGCTCATGAAGCAAAGGATTCTTAAAGGAACGCGATTACCATGCGGATTCTGTTTAATTCTCTGAAACAGATCCGCAGTTTTCACCTGCCATACTAATACCCACTTCTCCTCTCTGGGGATAATAAAAACCAACCGGGGAACTGACAGAGGGCCTGACCAACACATGCACACCGACCCCACAGGAAAAAAAAAAAAAACACCGTAGCCTCCAGCTACTAATTATAATGCTAACTTGCAAAATTTCCCTGCATTTTAAAACAATGGAAAAATGGTGGTGGGATGATACTTAGAAGAATGGCTTCTTCTCAGTCTCCACGAACAAAAATAGGCAACACCAAGTCAGCTACTTCTCAGCATACTTATGTCCGTCGCAGCCTTCTTGGGTTTCAGGAGGCACAAACAAAGGTTCTCACAATTATGGTGAAACGCTGAACACCTGCAAATAATTTTCAATGTAGTGGTTAATTGAAAAGCTCTGCGGCATACTTCTTGGAACAAGGCAGTTACCTGTTCCCACGCAAAGAGGAGTATAGAGAACCATGGTGGATTTCCAGCTGATGAAGTAAAGGATTATTAAAGGAACGGGATGACCATGGGGATCATCGTTAATTCTCTGAAACAGAAACCGCCCTTTTCACCTGCCAAACACATGCCCACTACTCTTCTCTGGAGATAATAAAAACAAACCAGCGATCTGACAGAGGGCCTGAACACCCATCCTGACCGACCCCACAAAACAAAAAGTACCCTCCAGCTACTAATTATAATGCCAATTTGCAAAATTTCCCTGCATTTTTAAACAATGGAGAAATGATGGTGGGATGATACTTAGAAGAATGGCTTCTTGTCAGTCTCCACTGACAAAAATAGGCAACACCAAGTCAGCTGCGCCTCAGCATAGTTATGTCCGTAGCAGCCATATTTGGTTTCAGTAGGAACATACACACGTTATCACAATTATGGTGAAACGCTGAAAACCTGCAAAGGATTGTCAACATACTGGTTAATTGAAAAGCTCTGAGGCATACTTCTTGGAACTAGCCAGTTTCCTGTGCCCACGCATAGACAAGTATATAGAACCATGGTGGATTCCCAGCTCATGAAGCAAAGGATTCTTCAAGGAACGGGATTACCATGCGGATCCTGTTTAATTCTCTGAAACAGATCCGCAGTTTTCACCTCCATACTAATACCCACTTCTCCTCTCTGGGGATAATAAAAACCAACCGGGGAACTGACAGAGGGCCTGACCAACACATCCACACCGACCCCACAGGAAAAAAAAAAAAAAAAACACCGTAGCCTCCAGCTACTAATTATAATGCTAACTTGCAAAATTTCCCTGCATTTTTAAACAATGGAAAAATGGTGGTGGGATGATACTTAGAAGAATGGCTTCTTGTCAGTCTCCACTAACAAAAATAGGCAACACCAAGTCAGCTACTCCTCAGCATAGCTATGTCCATCGCAGCCATCTTGGGTTTCAGAAGGCACAAACAAACGTTATCACAATTACGGTGAAACGCTGAACACCTGCAAATAATTTTCAACGTAGTGGTTGATTGAAAAGCTCTCCGGCATACTTCTTGAAACAAGGCAGTTACCTGTACCCACGAAAAGAGGAGTATATAGAACCATGGCGGATTTCCAGCTGATGAAGTAAAGGATTATTAAAGGAACGGGATGACCATGGGGATCATCGTTAATTCTCTGAAACTGAATCCGCCCTTTTCACCTGCCAAACACATGCCCACTTCTCCTCTCTGGGGATAATAAAAACTAACCAGCGAACTGACAGAGGGCCTGACCCCCCCATCCACCTCGACCACACACACACACAAAAAAAAAACGTACCCTCCAGCTACTAATTATAATGCTAACTTGCAAAATTTCCCTGCATTTTAAAACAATGGAAAAATGGTGGTGGGATCATACTTAGAAGAGTGGCTTCTTGTCTGTCTCCACTAACAAAAATAGGCAACACCAAGTCAGCTACTCCTCAGCATAGTTATGTCCGTCGCAGACTTCTTGGGTTTCAGGAGGGACATACACACGTTATCAAAATTATGGTGAAACGCTGAACACCTGCAAATAATTTTCAACGTACTGGTTAATTTGAAAACTCTCCCGCATATTTCTTGGAACAAGCCAGGTACCTGTGCCCACGCATAGAGGAGTATATAGAAACATGGTGGAATCCCAGCTGATGAAGCAAAGGATTCTTAAAGGAATGAGATGACCATGCGGATCCTGTTTAATTTTCTGAAACAGAATCCGCACTTTTCACCTGCCAAACACATGCCCACTACTCTTCTCTGGGGATAATAAAAACAAACCAGCGATCTGACAGAGGGCCTGAACACCCATCCTGACCGACCCCACGAAACAAAAAAGTACCCTCCAGCTACTAATTATAATGCTAACTTGCAAAATTTCCCTGCATTTTAAAACAATGGAAAAATGGTGGTGGGATGATACTTAGAAGAATGGCTTCTTGTCAGTCTCCACTAACAAAAATAGGCAACACCAAGTCAGCTACTCCTCAGCATAGTTATGTCCGTTGCAGCCTTCTAGGGTTTCAGGAGGCACAAACAAAGGTTCTGACAATTATGGTGAAACGCTGAACACCTGCAAATAATTTTCAACGTACTGGTTAATTGAAAAGCTCTGCGGCATACTTCTTGGAACAAGCCAGTTACCTGTTCCCACGCAAAGAGGAGTATATAGAACCATGGTGGATTTCCAGCTGATGAAGTAAAGGATTATTAAAGGAACGGGATGACCATGGGGATCATCCTTAATTCTCTGAAACAGAATCCCCCCTTTTCACCTGCGAAACACATGCCCACTTCCCCTCTCTGGGGATAATAAAAACTAACCAGCGAACTGACAGAGGGCCTGAACACCCCCCATCCACATCGACTACACAAAAAAAAAAAACCGTACCCTCCAGCTACTAATTATAATGCTAACTTGCAAAATTTCCCTGCATTTTAAAACAATGGAAAAATGGTGGTGGGATGATACTTAGAAGAATGGCTTCTTGTCTGTCTCCACTAACAAAAATAGGCAACACCAAGTCAGCTACTCCTCAGCATACTTATCTCCGTCGCAGCCTTCTTGGGTTTCAGGAGGCACAAACAAAGGTTATCACAATTATGGTGAAACGCTGAACACCTGCAAATAATTTTCAACGTACTGGTTAATTGAAAAGCTCTGCGGCATACTTCTTGGAACAAGCCAGTTACCTGTTCCCACGCAAAGAGGAGTATATAGAACCATGGTGGATTTCCAGCTGATGAAGTAAAGGATTATTAAAGGAACGGGATGACCATGGGGATCATCGTTAATTCTCTGAAACAGAATCCGCCCTTTTCACCTGCCAAACACATGCCCACTTCCCCTCTCTGGGGATAATAAAAACTAACCAGCGAACTGACAGAGGGCCTGAACCCCCCCATCCACATCGACTACACAAAAAAAAAAAACCGTACCCTCCAGCTACTAATTATAAGGCTAACTTGCAAAATTTCCCTGCATTTTAAAACAATGGAAAGATGGTGGTGGGATGATACTTAGAAGAATGGCTTCTTGTCTGTCTCCACTAACAAAAATAGGCAACACCAAGTCAGCTACTCCTCAGCATACTTATGTCCATCGCAGCCTTCTTGGGTTTCAGGAGGCACAAACAAAGGTTATCACAATTATGGTGAAACGCTGAACACCTGCAAATAATTTTCAACGTACTGGTTAATTGAAAAGCTCTGCGGCATACTTCTTGGAACAAGCCAGTTACCTGTTCCCACGCAAAGAGGAGTACATAGAACCATGGTGGATTTCCAGCTGATGAAGTAAAGGATTATTAAAGGAACGGGATGACCATGGGGATCATCGTTAATTCTCTGAAACAGAATCCGCCCTTTTCACCTGCCAAACACATGCCCACTTCTCCTCTCTGGGGATAATAAAAACTAACCAGCGAACTGACAGAGGGCCTGACCCCCGATCATCCACATCGACTACACAAAAAAAAAAAAACCGTACCCTCCAGCTACTAATTATAATGCTAACTTGCAAAATTTCCCTGCATTTTAAAACAATGGAAAAATGGTGGTGGGATCATACTTAGAGGAATGGCTTCTTGTCTGTCTCCACTAACAAAAATAGGCAACACCAAGTCAGCTACTCCTCAGCATAGCTATGTCCGTCGCAGCCTTCTTGGGTTTCAGGAGGGACATACAAACCTTATCAAAATTATGGTGAAACGCTGAACACCTGCAAATAATTTTGAACGTACTGGTTAATTTGAAAACTCTCCAGCATACTTCTTGGAAGAATCCAGGTACCTGTGCCCACGCATAGAGGAGTATATAGAAACATGGTGGAATCCCAGCTGATGAAGCAAAGATTCTTAAAGGAATGAGATGACCATACAGATCCTGTTTAATTCTCTGAAACAGAATCCGCACTTTTCACCTGCCAAACACATGCCCACTACTCTTCTCTGGGGATAATAAAAACAAACCAGCGATCTGACAGAGGGCCTGAACACCCATCCTGACTGACCCCACAAAACAAAAAAGTACCCTCCAGCTACTAATTATAATGCCAATTTGCAAAATTTCCCTGCATTTTGAAACAATGGAGAAATGATGGTGGGATGATACTTAGAAGAATGGCTTCTTGTCAGTCTCCACTGACAAAAATAGGCAACACCAAGTCAGCTACGCCTCAGCATAGTTATGTCCGTAGCAGCCATATTTGGTTTCAGTAGGCACATACACACATTATCACAATTATGGTGAAACGCTGAAAACCTGCAAAGGATTTTCAACATACTGGTTAATTGAAAAGCTCTGAGGCATACATCTTGGAACAAGCCAGTTACCTGTTCCCACGCAAAGAGGAGTATATAGAACCATGGTGGATTTCCAGCTGATGAAGTAAAGGATTATTAAAGGAACGGGATGACCATGGGGATCATCCTTAATTCTCTGAAACAGAATCCCCCCTTTTCACCTGCCAAACACATGCCCACTTCCCCTCTCTGGGGATAATAAAAACTAACCAGCGAACTGACAGAGGGCCTGAACACCCCCCATCCACATCGACTACACACAAAAAAATAACCGTACCCTCCAGCTACTAATTATAATGCTAACTTGCAAAATTTCCCTGCATTTTAAAACAATGGAAAAATGGTGGTGGGATGATACTTAGAAGAATGGCTTCTTGTCTGTCTCCACTAACAAAAAAGGCAACACCAAGTCAGCTACTCCTCAGCATACTTATGTCCGTCGAGCCTTCTTGGGTTTCAGGAGGCACAAACAAAGGTTATCACAATTATGGTGAAACGCTGAACACCTGCAAATAATTTTCAACGTAGTGGTTAATTGAAAAGCTCTGCGGCATACTTCTTGGAACAAGCCAGTTACCTGTTCCCACGCAAAGAGGAGTATATAGAACCATGGTGGATTTCCAGCTGATGAAGTAAAGGATTATTAAAGGAACGGGATGACCATGGGGATCATCCTTAATTCTCTGAAACAGAATCCGCCCTTTTCACCTGCCAAACACATGCCCACTTCCCCTCTCTGGGGATAATAAAAACTAACCAGCGAACTGACAGACAGCCTGAACCCCCCCCATCCACATCGACTACACAAAAAAAAAAAACCGTACCCTCCAGCTACTAATTATAATGCTAACTTGCAAAATTTCCCTGCATTTTAAAACAATGGAAAAATGGTGGTGGGATGATACTTAGAAAAATGGCTTCTTGTCAGGCTCCACTAACAAAAATAGGCAACACCAAGTCAGCTACTCCTCAGCATACTTATGTCCGTCGCAGCCTTCTTGGGTTTCAGGAGGCACAAACAAAGGTTATCACAATTATGGTGAAACGCTGAACACCTGCAAATAATTTTCAACGTACTGGTTAATTGAAAAGCTCTGCGGCATACTTCTTGGAACAAGCCAGTTACCTGTTCCCACGCAAAGAGGAGTACATAGAACCATGGTGGATTTCCAGCTGATGAAGTAAAGCATTATTAAAGGAACGGGATGACCATGGGGATCATCGTTAATTCTCTGAAACAGAATCCGCCCTTTTCACCTGCCAAACACATGCCCACTTCTCCTCTCTGGGGATAATAAAAACTAACCAGCGAACTGACAGAGGGCCTGACCCCCGCCCATCCACATCGACTACACAAAAAAAAAAAACCGTACCATCCAGCTACTAATTATAATGCTAACTTGCAAAATTTCCCTGCATTTTAAAACAATGGAAAAATGGTGGTGGGATCATACTTAGAAGAATGGCTTCTTGTCTGTCTCCACTAACAAAAATAGGCAACACCAAGTCAGCTACTCCTCAGCATAGCTATGTCCGTCGCAGCCTTCTTGGGTTTCAGGAGGGACATAAAAACGTTATCAAAATTATGGTGAAACGCTGAACACCTGCAAATAATTTTGAACGTACTGGTTAATTTGAAAACTCTCCAGCATACTTCTTGGAAGAAGCCAGGTACCTGTGCCCACGCATAGAGGAGTATATAGAAACATGGTGGAATCCCAGCTGATGAAGCAAAGATTCTTAAAGGAATGAAATGACCATGCGGATCCTGTTTAATTCTCTGAAACAGAATCCGCACTTTACACCTGCCAAACACATGCCCACTACTCTTCTCTGGGGATAATAAAAACAAACCAGCGATCTGACAGAGGGCCTGAACACCCATCCTGACTGACCCCACAAAACAAAAAAGTACCCTCCAGCTACTAATTATAATGCCAATTTGCAAAATTTCCCTGCATTTTGAAACAATGGAGAAATGATGGTGGGATGATACTTAGAAGAATGGCTTCTTGTCAGTCTCCACTGACAAAAATAGGCAACACCAAGTCAGCTACGCCTCAGCATAGTTATGTCCGTAGCAGCCATATTTGGTTTCAGTAGGCACATGCACACATTATCACAATTATGGTGAAACGCTGAAAACCTGCAAAGGATTTTCAACATACTGGTTAATTGAAAAGCTCTGAGGCATACTTCTTGGAACAAGCCAGTTACCTGTTCCCACGCAAAGAGGAGTATATAGAACCATGGTGGATTTCCAGCTGATGAAGTAAAGGATTATTAAAGGAACGGGATGACCATGGGGATCATCCTTAATTCTCTGAAACAGAATCCTCCCTTTTCACCTGCCTAACACATGCCCACTTCCCCTCTCTGGGGATAATAAAAACTAACCAGCGAACTGACAGAGGGCCTGAACACCCCCCATCCACATCGACTACACCCAAAAAAATAACCGTACCCTCCAGCTACTAATTATAATGCTAACTTGCAAAATTTCCCTGCATTTTAAAACAATGGAAAAATGGTGGTGGGATGATACTTAGAAGAATGGCTTCTTGTCTGTCTCCACTAACAAAAATAGGCAACACCAAGTCAGCTACTCCTAAGCATACTTATGTCCGTCGCAGCCTTCTTGGGTTTCAGGAGGCACAAACAAAGGTTATCACAATTATGGTGAAACGCTGAACACCTGCAAATAATTTTCAACGTAGTGGTTAATTGAAAAGCTCTGCGGCATACTTCTTGGAACAAGCCAGTTACCTGTTCCCACGCAAAGAGGAGTATATAGAACCATGGTGGATTTCCAGCTGATGAAGTAAAGGATTATTAAAGGAACGGGATGACCATGGGGATCATCCTTAATTCTCTGAAACAGAATCCGCCCTTTTCACCTGCCAAACACATGCCCACTTCCCCTCTCTGGGGATAATAAAAACTAACCAGCGAACTGACAGACAGCCTGAACCCCCCCCATCCACATCGACTACACACAAAAAAAAAACCGTACCCTCCAGCTACTAATTATAATGCTAACTTGCAAAATTTCCCTGCATTTTAAAACAATGGAAAAATGGTGGTGGGATGATACTTAGAAAAATGGCTTCTTGTCAGGCTCCACTAACAAAAATAGGCAACACCAAGTCAGCTACTCCTCAGCATACTTATGTCCGTCGCAGCCTTCTTGGGTTTCAGGAGGCACAAACAAAGGTTATCACAATTATGGTGAAACGCTGAACACCTGCAAATAATTTTCAACGTACTGGTTAATTGAAAAGCTCTGCGGCATACTTCTTGGAACAAGCCAGTTACCTGTTCCCACGCAAAGAGGAGTACATAGAACCATGGTGGATTTCCAGCTGATGAAGTAAAGCATTATTAAAGGAACGGGATGACCATGGGGATCATCGTTAATTCTCTGAAACAGAATCCGCCCTTTTCACCTGCCAAACACATGCCCACTTCTCCTCTCTGGGGATAATAAAAACTAACCAGCGAACTGACAGAGGGCCTGACCCCCGCCCATCCACATCGACTACACAAAAAAAAAAAACCGTACCATCCAGCTACTAATTATAATGCTAACTTGCAAAATTTCCCTGCATTTTAAAACAATGGAAAAATGGTGGTGGGATCATACTTAGAAGAATGGCTTCTTGTCTGTCTCCACTAACAAAAATAGGCAACACCAAGTCAGCTACTCCTCAGCATAGCTATGTCCGTCGCAGCCTTCTTGGGTTTCAGGAGGGACATAAAAACGTTATCAAAATTATGGTGAAACGCTGAACACCTGCAAATAATTTTGAACGTACTGGTTAATTTGAAAACTCTCCAGCATACTTCTTGGAAGAAGCCAGGTACCTGTGCCCACGCATAGAGGAGTATATAGAAACATGGTGGAATCCCAGCTGATGAAGCAAAGATTCTTAAAGGAATGAAATGACCATGCGGATCCTGTTTAATTCTCTGAAACAGAATCCGCACTTTACACCTGCCAAACACATGCCCACTACTCTTCTCTGGGGATAATAAAAACAAACCAGCGATCTGACAGAGGGCCTGAACACCCATCCTGACTGACCCCACAAAACAAAAAAGTACCCTCCAGCTACTAATTATAATGCCAATTTGCAAAATTTCCCTGCATTTTGAAACAATGGAGAAATGATGGTGGGATGATACTTAGAAGAATGGCTTCTTGTCAGTCTCCACTGACAAAAATAGGCAACACCAAGTCAGCTACGCCTCAGCATAGTTATGTCCGTAGCAGCCATATTTGGTTTCAGTAGGCACATACACACGTTATCACAATTATGGTGAAACGCTGAAAACCTGCAAAGGATTTTCAACATACTGGTTAATTGAAAAGCTCTGAGGCATACTTCTTGGAACAAGCCAGTTACCTGTTCCCACGCAAAGAGGAGTATATAGATCCATGGTGGATTTCCAGCTGATGAAGTAAAGGATTATTAAAGGAACGGGATGACCATGGGGATCATCCTTAATTCTCTGAAACAGAATCCCCCCTTTTCACCTGCCAAACACATGCCCACTTCCCCTCTCTGGGGATAATAAAAACTAACCAGCGAACTGACAGAGGGCCTGAACACCCCCCATCCACATCGACTACACAAAAAAAAAAAAACCGTACCCTCCAGCTACTAATTATAATGCTAACTTGCAAAATTTCCCTGCATTTTAAAACAATGGAAAAATGGTGGTGGGATGATACTTAGAAGAATGGCTTCTTGTCTGTCTCCACTAACAAAAATAGGCAACACCAAGTCAGCTACTCCTCAGCATACTTATGTCCGTCGCAGCCTTCTTGGGTTTCAGGAGGCACAAACAAAGGTTATCACAATTATGGTGAAACGCTGAACACCTGCAAATAATTTTCAACGTAGTGGTTAATTGAAAAGCTCTGCGGCATACTTCTTGGAACAAGCCAGTTACCTGTTCCCACGCAAAGAGCAGTATATAGAACCATGGTGGATTTCCAGCTGATGAAGTAAAGGATTATTAAAGGAACGGGATGACCATGGGGATCATCCTTAATTCTCTGAAACAGAATCCGCCCTTTTCACCTGCGAAATACATGCCCACTTCCCCTCTCTGGGGATAATAAAAACTAACCACCGAACTGACAGAGGGCCTGAATCCCCCCCATCCACATCGACTACACAAAAAAAAAAAACCGTACCCTCCAGCTACTAATTATAATGCTAACTTGCAAAACTTCCTGCATTTTTAAACAATGGAAAAATGATGGTGACGTGATACTTAGAAGAATGGATTCTTGTCAGTCTCCACTAACAAAAATAGGCAAAACCAAGTCAGCTACGCCTCAGCATAGTTATGTCCGTCGCAGCCTTCTTGGGTTTCAGGAGGCACAAACAAACGTTATCACAATTATGGTGAAACGCTGAACACCTGCAAATAATTTTAAATGTACTGGTTAATTGAAAAGCTCTGCGGCATACTTCTTGGAACAAGCCAGTTACCTGTTCCCACGCAAAGAGGAGTATATAGAACCATGGTGGATTTCCAGCTGATGAAGTAAAGCATTATTAAAGGAACGGGATGACCATGGGGATCATCGTTAATTCTCTGAAACAGAATCCGCACTTTACACCTGCCAAACACATGCCCACTTCTCCTCTCTGGGGATAATAAAAACTAACCAGCGAACTGACAGAGGGCCTGACCCCCACCATCCACATCGACCACACAAAAAATAAAAAACCGTACCCTCCAGCTACTAATTATAATGCTAACTTGCAAAATTTCCCTGCATTTTAAAACAATGGAAAAATGGTGGTGGGATGATACTTAGAAGAATGGTTTCTGGTCAGTCTCCACTAACAAAAATAGGCAACACCAAGTCAGCTACTCCTCAGCATAGTTATGTCCGTCGCAGCCTTCTTGGGTTTCAGGAGGCACAAACAAACGTTATCACAATTATGGTGAAACGCTTAACACCTGCAAATAATTTTCAACGTACTGGTTAATTGAAAAGCTCTGCGGCATACTTCTTGGAACAAGCCAGTTACCTGTTCCCACGCAAAGAGGAGTATATAGAACCATGGTGGATTTCCAGCTGATGAAGTAAAGGATTATTAAAGGAACGGGATGACCATGGGGATCATCGTTAATTCTCTGAAACAGAATCCGCCCTTTTCACCTTCCAAACACATGCCCACTTCTCCTCTCTGGGGATAATAAAAACTAACCAGCGAACTGACAGAGGGCCTGACCCCCACCATCCACATCAACCACACGAAAAAAAAAAACCATACCTTCCAGGTACTAATTATAATGCTAACTTGCAAAATTTCCCTGCATTTTAAAACAATGGAAAAATGGTGGTGGGATGATACTTAGAAGAATGGCTTCTTGTCAGTCTCCACTAACAAAAATAGGCAACACCAAGTCAGCTACTCCTCAGCATAGTTATGTCCGTCGCAGCCTTCTTGGGTTTCAGGAGGCACAAACACACGTTATCACAATTATGGTGAAACGCTGAACACCTGCAAATAATTTTCAACGTAGTGGTTAATTGAAAAGCTCTGCGGCATACTTCTTGGAACAAGCCAGTGACCTGTTCCCACGCAAAGAGGTGTATATAGAACCATGGTGGAATCCCAGCTGATGAAGCAAATGATTCTTAAAGGAATGAGATGACCATGCGGATCCTGTTTAATTCTCTGAAACAGAATCCGCACTTTTCACCTGCCAAAGACATGCTCACTACTCTTCTCTGGGGATAATAAAAACAAACCAGCGATCTGACAGAGGGCCTGAACACCCAACCTGACCGACCCCACAAAACAAAAAAGTACCCTCCAGCTACTAATTATAATGCCAATTTGCAAACTTTCCCTGCATTTTTAAACAATGGAGAAATGATGGTGGGATGATACTTAGAAGAATGGCTTCTTGTCAGTCTCCACTGACAAAAATAGGCAACACCAAGTCAGCTACGCCTCAGCATAGTTATGTCCGTAGCAGCCATATTTGGTTTCAGTAGGCACATACACACGTTATCACAATTATGGTGAAACGCTGAAAACCTGCAAAGGATTGTCAACATACTGGTTCATTGAAAAACTCTGAGGCATACTTCTTGGAACTAGCCAGTTTCCTGTGCCCACGCGTAGACAAGTATATAGAACCATGGTGGATTCCCAGCTCATGAAGCAAAGGATTCTTAAAGGAACGGGATTACCATGCGGATCCTGTTTAATTCTCTGAAACAGATCCGCAGTTTTCACCTGCCATACTAATACCCACTTATCCTCTCTGGGGATAATAAAAACAAACCAGCGAACTGACAGAGGGCCTGACCAACACATCCACACCGACCCCACAGGAAAAAAAAAAAAAAAAACACCATAGCCTCCAGCTACTAATTATAATGCTAACTTGCAAACCTTTCCTGGATTTTTAAACAATGGAAAAATGATGGTGAGATGATACTTAGAAGAATGGCTTCTTGTCAGTCTCCACTGACAAAAATAGGCAACACCAAGTCAGCTACGCCTCAGCATAGTTATGTCCGTAGCAGCCATATTTGGTTTCAGTAGGCACATACACACGTTATCACAATTATGGTGAAACGCTGAACACCTGCAAATAATTTTCAACGTACTGGTTAATGGAAAAGCTCTGCGGCATACTTCTTGGAACAAGCCAGTTACTTGTTCCCATGCAAAGAGGAGTATATCGAACCATGGTGGATTTCCAGCTGATGAAGTAAAGGATTATTAAAGGAAGAGGATGACCATGGGGATCATCGTTAATTCTCTGAAACAGAATCCGCCCTTTTCACCTGCCAAACACATGCCCACTTCTCCTCTCTGGGGATAATAAAAACCAACCAGCGAACTGACAGAGGGCCTGACCCCCCCATCCACATCGACCACACACAAAAAAAAAACCGTACCCTCCAGCTACTAATTATAATGCTAACTTGCAAAATTTCCCTGCATTTTAAAACAATGGAAAAATGGTGGTGGGATGATACTTAGAAGAATGGCTTCTTGTCAGTCTCCACTAACAAAAATAGGCAACACCAAGTCAGCTAATCCTCAGCATAGTTATGTCCGTCGCAGCCTTCTTGGGTTTCAGGAGGCACAAACACACGTTATCACAATTATGGTGAAACGCTGAACACCTGCAAATAATTTTCAACGTAGTGGTTAATTGAAAAGCTCTGCGGCATACTTCTTGGAACAAGCCAGTAACCTGTTCCCACGCAAAGAGGAGTATATAGAACCATGGTGGATTTCCAGCTGATGAAGTAAAGGATTATTAAAGGAACAGGATGACCATGGGGATCATCGTTAATTCTCTGAAACAGAATCCGCCCTTTTCACCTGCCAAACACATGCCCACTTCTCCTCTCTGGGGATAATAAAAACTAACCAGCGAACTGACAGAGGGCCTGACCCCCACCATCCACATCGACCACACAAAAAAAAAAACCGTACCCTCCAGCTACTAATTATAATGCTAACTTGCAAAATTTCCCTGCATTTTAAAACAATGGAAAAATGGTGGTGGGATCATACTTAGAAGAATGGCTTCTTGTCAGTCTCCACTAACAAAAATAGGCAACACCAAGTCAGCTACTCCTCAGCATAGTTATGTCCGTCGCAGCCTTCTTGGGTTTCAGGAGGGACATACAAACGTTATCAAAATTATGGTGAAACGCTGAACACCTCCAAATAATTTTCAACGTACTGGTTAATTTGAAAACTCTCCAGCATACTTCTTGGAACAAGCCAGGTACCTGTGCCCACGCATAGAGGAGTATATAGAAACATGTTGAAATCCCAGCTGATGAAGCAAAGGAATCTTAAAGGAATGAGATGACCATGCGGATCCTGTTTAATTCTCTGAAACAGAATCCGCACTTTTCACCTGCCAAACACATGCCCACTACTCTTCTCTGGGGATAATAAAAACAAACCAGCGATCTCACAGAGGGCCTGAACACCCATCCTGACCGACCCCACAAAACAAAAAACTACCCTCCAGCTACTAATTATAATGCCAATTTGCAAAATTTCCCTGCATTTTGAAACAATGGAGAAATGATGGTGGGATGATACTTAGAAGAATGGCTTCTTGTCAGTCTCCACTGACAAAAATAGGCAACACCAAGTCAGCTACGCCTCAGCATAGTTATGTCCGTAGCAGTCATATTTGGTTTCAGTAGGCACATACACACGTTATCACAATTATGGTGAAACGCTGAAAACCTGCAAAGGATTTTCAACATACTGGTTCATTGAAAAGCTCTGAGGCATACTTCTTGGAACTAGCCAGTTTCCTGTGCCCACGCATAGAGAAGTATATAGAACCATGGTGGATTCCCAGCTCATGAAGCAAAGGATTCTTAAAGGAACGGGATTACCATGCGGATTCTGTTTAATTCTCTGAAACAGATCCGCAGTTTTCACGTGCCATACTAATACCCACTTCTCCTCTCTGGGAATAATAAAAACAAACCAGCGAACTGACAGAGGGCCTGACCAACACATCCAAACCGACCCCACAGGAAAAAAAAAAAAAAAAACACCATAGCCTCCAGCTACTAATTATAATGCTAACTTGCAAAACATTCCTGCATTTTTAAACAATGGAAAAATGATTGTGAGATGATACTTAGAAGAATGGATTCTTGTCAGTCTCCACTAACAAAAATAGGCAAAACCAAGTCAGCTACGACTCAGCATAGTTATGTCCGACGCAGGCTTCCTGGGTTTCAGGAGGCACAAACAAACGTTATCACAATTATGGTGAAACGCTGAACACCTGCAAATAATTTTCAACGTAGTGGTTAATTGAAAAGCTCTGCGGCATACTTCTTGGAACAAGCCAGTTACCTGTTCCCACGCAAAGAGGAGTATATAGAACCATGGTGGATTTCCAGCTGATGAAGTAAAGGATTATTAAAGGAACGGGATGACCATGGGGATCATCGTTAATTCTCTGAAACAGAATCCGCCCTTTTCACCTTCCAAACACATGCCCACTTCTCCTCTCTGGGGATAATAAAAACTAACCAGCGAACTGACAGAGGGCCTGACCCCCACCATCCACATCGACCACACAAAAAAAAAAACCGTACCCTCCAGCTACTAATTATAATGCTAACTTGCAAAATTTCCCTGCATTTTAAAACAATGGAAAAATGGTGGTGGGATGATACTTAGAAGAATGGCTTCTTGTCAGTCTCCACTAACAAAAATAGGCAACACCAAGTCAGCTACTCCTCAGCATAGTTATGTCCGTCGCAGCCTTCTTGGGTTTCAGGAGGCACAAACACACGTTATCACAATGATTGTGAAACGCTGAACACCTGCAAATAATTTTCAACGTAGTGGTTAATTGAAAAGCTCTGTGGCATACTTCTTGGAACAAGCCAGTTACCTGTTCCCACACAAAGAGGAGTATGTAGAACCATGGTGGATTTCCAGCTGATGAAGTAAAGGATTATTAAAGGAACGGGATGACCGTGGGGATCATCGTTAATTCTCTGAAACAGAATCCTCCCTTTTCACCTGCCAAACACCTGCCCATTTCTCCTCTCTGGGGATAATAAAAACTAACCAGCAAACTGACAGAGGGCCTGACCCCCCCATCCACATCGACCACACACACAAAAAAATACCGAACACTCCAGCTACTAATTATAATGCTAACTTGCAAAATTTCCCTGCATTTTAAAACAATGGAAAAATGGTGGTGGGATGATACTTAGAAGAATGGCTTCTTGTCAGTCTCCACTAACAAAAATAGGCAACACCACGTCAGCTACGCCTCAGCATAGTTATGTCCGTCGCAGCCTTCTTGGGTTTCAGGAGGCACAAACACACGTTATCACAATTATGGTGAAACGCTGAACACCTGCAAATAATTTTCAACGTAGTGGTTAATTGAAAAGCTCTGCGGCATACTTCTTGGAACAAGGCAGTTACCTGTTCCCACGCAAACAGGAGTATATAGAACCATGGTGGATTTCCAGCTGATGAAGTAAAGGATTATTAAAGGAACGGGATGACCATGGGGATCATCGTTAATTCTCTGAAACAGAATCCGCCCTTTTCACCTTCCAAACACATGCCCACTTCTCCTCTCTGGGGATAATAAAAACTAACCAGCGAACTGACAGAGGGCCTGACCCCCACCATCCACATCGACCACACAAAAAAAAAAACCGTACCCTCCAGCTACTAATTATAATGCTAACTTGCAAAATTTCCCTGCATTTTAAAACAATGGAAAAATGGTGGTGGGATGATACTTAGAAGAATGGCTTCTTGTCAGTCTCCACTAACAAAAATAGGCAACACCAAGTCAGCTACTCCTCAGCATAGTTATGTCCGTCGCAGCCTTCTTGGGTTTCAGGAGGCACAAACACACGTTATCACAATGATTGTGAAACGCTGAACACCTGCAAATAATTTTCAACGTAGTGGTTAATTGAAAAGCTCTGTGGCATACTTCTTGGAACAAGCCAGTTACCTGTTCCCACACAAAGAGGAGTATGTAGAACCATGGTGGATTTCCAGCTGATGAAGTAAAGGATTATTAAAGGAACGGGATGACCGTGGGGATCATCGTTAATTCTCTGAAACAGAATCCTCCCTTTTCACCTGCAAACACCTGCCCATTTCTCCTCTCTGGGGATAATAAAAACTAACCAGCAAACAGACAGAGGGCCTGACCCCCCCATCCACATCGACCACACACACAAAAAAATACCGAACACTCCAGCTACTAATTATAATGCTAACTTGCAAAATTTCCCTGCATTTTAAAACAATGGAAAAATGGTGGTGGGATGATACTTAGAAGAATGGCTTCTTGTCAGTCTCCACTAACAAAAATAGGCAACACCAAGTCAGCTACGCCTCAGCATAGTTATGTCCGTCGCAGCCTTCTTGGGTTTCAGGAGGCACAAACACACGTTATCACAATTATGGTGAAACGCTGAACACCTGCAAATAATTTTCAACGTAGTGGTTAATTGAAAAGCTCTGCGGCATACTTCTTGGAACAAGGCAGTTACCTGTTCCCACGCAAACAGGAGTATAGAGAACCATCGTGGATTTCCAGCTGATGAAGTAAAGGATTATTAAAGGAAAGGGATGACCATGGGGATCATCGTTAATTCTCTGAAACAGAATCCGCCCTTTTCTCCTGCCAAACACAGGCCCACTTCTCCTCTCTGGGGATTATAAAAACTAACCAGCGAACTGACAGAGGTCCTGACCCCCCCCATCCACATCGACCACACACACAAAAAAAACCGTACCCTCCAGCTACTAATTATAATGCTAACTTGCAAAATATCCCTGCATTTTAAAACAATGGAAAAATGGTGGTGGGATGATACTTAGAAGAATGGCTTCTTGTCAGTCTCCACTAACAAAAATAGGCAACACCAAGTCAGCTACTCCTCAGCATAGCTATGTCCATCGCAGCCATCTTGGGTTTCAGAAGGCACAAACAAACGTTATCAGAATTATGGTGAAACGCTGAACACCTGCAAATGATTTTCAACGTAGTGGTTAATTGAAAAGCTCTGCGGCATACTTCTTGGAACAAGGCAGTTACCTGTACCCACGCAAAGAGGAGTATATAGAACCATGGCGGATTTCCAGCTGATGAAGTAAAGGATTATTAAAGGAACGGGATGACCATGGGGATCATCGTTAATTCTCTGAAATAGAATCTGCCCTTTTCACCTGCCAAACACATGCCCACTTCTCCTCTCTGGGGATAATAAAAACTAACCAGCGAACTGACAGAGGGCCTGACCCCCCAATCCACCTCGACCACACACACAAAAAAAAAAAAAACCGTACCCTCCAGCTACTAATTATAATGCTAACTTGCAAAATTTCCTACATTTTAAAACAATGGAAAAATGGTGGTGGGATCATACTTAGAAGAATGGCTTCTTGTCTGTCTCCACTAACAAAAATAGGCAACACCAAGTCAGCTACTCCTCAGCATAGTTATGTCCGTCGCAGCCTTCTTGGGTTTCAGGAGGGACATACAAACGTTATCAAAATTATGGTGAAACGATGAAAACCTGCAAATAATTATCAACGTACTGGTTAATTTGAAAACTCTCCAGCATAATTCTTGGAACAAGCCAGGTACCTGTGCCCACGCATAGAGGAGTATATAGAAACATGGTGGAATCCCAGCTGATGAAGCAAAGGATTCTTAAAGGAATGAGATGACCATGCGGATCCTGTTTAATTCTCTGAAACAGAATCCGCACTTTTCACCTGCCAAACACATGCCCACTACTCTTCTCTGGGGATAATAAAAACAAACCAGCGATCTGACAGACGGCCTGAACACCTATCCTGACCGACCCCACAAAACAAAAAAGTACCCTCCAGCTACTAATTATAATGCCAATTTGCAAAATTTCCCTGCATTTTTAAACAATGGAGAAATGATGGTGGGATGATACTTAGAAGAATGGCTTCTTGTCAGTCTCCACTGACAAAAATAGGCAACACCAAGTCAGCTACGCCTCAGCATAGTTATGTCCGTAGCAGCCATATTTGGTTTCAGTAGGCACATACACACGTTATCACAATTATGGTGAAACGCTGAAAACCTGCAAAGGATTGTCAACATACTGGTTCATTGAAAAGCTCTGAGGCATACTTCTTGGAACTAGCCAGTTTCCTGTGCCCACGCGTAGACAAGTATATAGAACCATGGTGGATTCCCAGCTCATGAAGCAAAGGATTCTTAAAGGAACGGGATTACCGTGCGGATCCTGTTTAATTCTCTGAAACAGATCCGCAGTTTTCACCTGCCATACTAATACCCACTTCTCCTCTCTGGGGACAATAAAAACCAACCGGGGAACTGACAGAGTGCCTGACCAACACATGCACACCGACCCACAGGAAAGAAAAAAAAAAAAAACACCGTAGCCTCTAGCTACTAATTATAATGCTAACTTGCAAAATTTCCCTGCATTTTAAAACAATGGAAAAATGGTGGTGGGATGATACTTAGAAGAATGGCTTCTTGTCAGTCTCCACTGACAAAAATAGGCAACACCAAGTCAGCTACGCCTCAGCATAGTTATGTCCGTAGCAGCCATATTTGGTTTCAGTAGGCACATACACACGTTATCACAATTATGGTGAAACGCTGAAAACCTGCAAAGGATTGTCAACATACTGGTTAATTGAAAAGCTCTGAGGCATACTTCTTGGAACTAGCCAGTTTCCTGTGCCCAGGCGTAGACAAGTATATAGAACCATGGTGGATTCCCAGCTCATGAAGCAAAGGATTCTTAAAGGAACGCGATTACCATGCGGATTCTGTTTAATTCTCTGAAACAGATCCGCAGTTTTCACCTGCCATACTAATACCCACTTCTCCTCTCTGGGGATAATAAAAACCAACCGGGGAACTGACAGAGGGCCTGACCAACACATCCACACCGACCCCACAGGAAAAAAAAAAAAAAACACCGTAGCCTCCAGCTACTAATTATAATGCTAACTTGCAAAATTTCCCTGCATTTTAAAACAATGGAAAAATGGTGGTGGGATGATACTTAGAAGAATGGCTTCTTCTCAGTCTCCACGAACAAAAATAGGCAACACCAAGTCAGCTACTCCTCAGCATACTTATGTCCGTCGCAGCCTTCTTGGGTTTCAGGAGGCACAAACAAAGGTTCTCACAATTATGGTGAAACGCTGAACACCTGCAAATAATTTTCAATGTAGTGGTTAATTGAAAAGCTCTGCGGCATACTTCTTGGAACAAGGCAGTTACCTGTTCCCACGCAAAGAGGAGTATAGAGAACCATGGTGGATTTCCAGCTGATGAAGTAAAGGATTATTAAAGGAACGGGATGACCATGGTGATCATCGTTAATTCTCTGAAACAGAATCCGCCCTTTTCACCTGCAAAACACATGCCCACTTCTCCTCTCTGGGGATAATAAAAACTAACCAGCGAACTGACAGAGGGCCTGAACCCCACCATCCACATCGACCACACACAAAAAAAAACCGTACCCTCCAGCTACTAATTATAATGCTAACTTGCAAAATTTCCCTGCATTTTAAAACAATGGAAAAATGGTGGTGGGATGATACTTAGAAGAATGGCTTCTTGTCAGTCTCCACTAACAAAAATAGGCAATACCAAGTCAGCTACTCCTCAGCATAGTTATGTCCGTCGCAGCCTTCTAGGGTTTCAGGAGGCACAAACAAAGTTTCTCACCATTATGGTAAAACGCTGAACACCTGCAAATAATTTTCAACGTAGTGGTTAATTGAAAAGCACTGCGGCATACTTCTTGGAACAAGCCAGTTACCTGTTCCCACGCAAAGAGAAGCATATAGAACCATGGTGGATTTCCAGCTGATGAAGTAAAGGATTATTAAAGGAACGGGATGACCATGGGGATCATCGTTAATTCTCTGAAACAGAATCCGCCCTTTTCACCTGCCAAACACATGCCCACTTCTCCTCTCTGAGGAAAATAAAAACTAACTAGTGAACTGACAGAGGGCATGACCCCCCCATCCACATCGACCACACACACACAAAAAAAAAAAACCGTACCCTCCAGCTACTAATTATAATGCTAACTTGCAAAATTTCCCTGCATTTTAAAACAATGGAAAAATGGTGGTGGGATGATACTTAGAAGAAGGGCTTCTTGTCAGTCTCCACTAACAAAAATAGGCAACACCAATTCAGCTACGCCTCAGCATAGTTATGTCCGTAGCAGCCTTCTTGGGTTTCAGGAAGCACAAACAAAGGTTCTCACAATTATGGTGAAACGCTGAACACCTGCAAAGAATTTTCAACGTAGCGGTTAATTGAAAAGCTCTGCGGCATACTTCTTGGAACAAGCCAGTTACCTGTTCCCAAGCAAAGAGGAGTATAGAGAACCATGGTGGATTTCCAGCTGATGAAGTAAAGGATTATTAAAGGAACGGGATGACCATGGGGATCATCGTTAATTCTCTGAAACACAATCCGCCCTTTTCACCTGCCAAACACATGCCCACTTCTCCTCTCTGGGGATAATAAAAACTAACCAGCGAACTGACAGAGGGCCTGAACCCCACCATCCACATCGACCACACACAAAAAAAAAACGTACCCTCCAGCTACTAATTATAATCCTAACTTGCAAAATTTCCCTGCATTTGAAACAATGGAAAAATGGTGGTGGGATGATACTTAGAAGAATGGCTTCTTGTCAGTCTCCACTAACAAAAATAGGCAACACCAAGTCAGCTACTCCTCAGCATAGTTATGTCCGTCGCAGCCTTCTAAGGTTTCAGGAGGCACAAACAAAGGTTCTCACAATTATGGTAAAACGCTGAACACCTGCAAATAATTATCAACGTAGTGGTTAATTGAAAAGCTCTGCGGCATACTTCTTGGAACAAGGCAGTTACCTGTTCCCACGCAAAGAGGAGTATAGAGAACCATGGTGGATTTCCAGCTGATGAAGTAAAGGATTATTAAAGGAACGGGATGACCATGGGGATCATCGTTAATTCTCTGAAACAGAATCCGCCCTTTTCACCTGCCAAACACATGCCCACTACTCTTCTCTGGGGATAATAAAAACAAACCAGCGATCTCACAGAGGGCCTGAACACCCATCCTGACCGACCCCACAAAACAAAAAAGTACCCTCCAGCTACTAATTATAATGCCAATTTGCAAAATTTCCCTGCATTTTGAAACAATGGAGAAATGATGGTGGGATGATACTTAGAAGAATGGCTTCTTGTCAGTCTCCACTGACAAAAATAGGCAACACCAAGTCAGCTAGGCCTCAGCATATTTATGTCCGTAGCAGCCATATTTGGTTTCAGTAGGCACATACACACGTTATCACAATTATGGTGAAACGCTGAAAACCTGCAAAGGATTGTCAACATACTGGTTAATTGAAAAGCTCTGAGGCATACTTCTTGGAACTAGCCAGTTTCCTGTGCCCACGCGTAGACAAGTATGTAGAACCATGGTGGATTCCCAGCTCATGAAGCAAAGGATTCTTAAAGGAACGCAATTACCATGCGGATTCTGTTTAATTCTCTGAAACAGATCCGCAGTTTTCACCTGCCATACTAATACCCACTTCTCCTCTCTGGGGATAATAAAAACCAACCGGGGAACTGACAGAGGGCCTGACCAACACATCCACACCGACCCCACAGGAAAAAAAAAAAAAAAAAACACCGTAGCCTCCAGCTACTAATTATAATGCTAACTTGCAAAATTTCCCTGCATTTTAAAACAATGGAAAAATGGTGGTGGGATGATACTTAGAAGAATGGCTTCTTGTCAGTCTCCACGAACAAAAATAGGCAATACCAAGTCAGCTACTCCTGAGCATAGTTATGTCCGTCGCAGCCTTCTAGGGTTTCAGGAGGCACAAACAAAGTTTCTCACCATTATGGTAAAACGCTGAACACCTGCATATAATTTTCAACGTAGTGGTTAATTGAAAAGCACTGCAGCATACTTCTTGGAACAAGCCAGTTACCTGTTCCCACGCAAAGAGAAGCATATAGAACCATGGTGGATTTCCAGCTGATGAAGTAAAGGATTATTAAAGGAACGGGATGACCATGGGGATCATCGTTAATTCTCTGAAACAGAATCCGCCCCTTTCACCTGCCAAACACATGCCCACTTCTCCTCTCTGAGGATAATAAAAACTAACCAGTGAACTGACAGAGGGCATGACCCCCCCATCCACATCGACCACACACACACAAAAAAAAAAAAACCGTACCCTCCAGCTACTAATTATAATGCTAACTTGCAAAATTTCCCTGCATTTTAAAACAATGGAAAAATGGTGGTGGGATGATACTTAGAAGAATGGCTTCTTGTCAGTCTCCACTAACAAAAATAGGCAAAACCAAGTCAGCTACTCCTCAGCATAGTTATGTCCGTTGCAGCCTTCTAGGGTTTCAGGAGGCACAAACAAAGGTTCTCACAATTATGGTAAAACGCTGAACACCTGCAAATAATTTTCAACGTAGTGGTTAATTGAAAAGCTCTGCGGCATACTTCTTGGAACAAGGCAGTTACCTGTTCCCACGCAAAGAGGAGTATAGAGAACCATGGTGGATTTCCAGCTGATGAAGTAAAGGATTATTAAAGGAACGGGATGACCATGGGGATCATCGTTAATTCTCTGAAACAGAAACCGCCCTTTTCACCTGCCAAACACATGCCCACTACTCTTCTCTGGAGATAATAAAAACAAACCAGCGATCTGACAGAGGGCCTGAACACCCATCCTGACCGACCCCACAAAACAAAAAGTACCCTCCAGCTACTAATTATAATGCCAATTTGCAAAATTTCCCTGCATTTTTAAACAATGGAGAAATGATGGTGGGATGATACTTAGAAGAATGGCTTCTTGTCAGTCTCCACTGACAAAAATAGGCAACACCAAGTCAGCTGCGCCTCAGCATAGTTATGTCCGTAGCAGCCATATTTGGTTTCAGTAGGAACATACACACGTTATCACAATTATGGTGAAACGCTGAAAACCTGCAAAGGATTGTCAACATACTGGTTAATTGAAAAGCTCTGAGGCATACTTCTTGGAACTAGCCAGTTTCCTGTGCCCACGCATAGACAAGTATATAGAACCATGGTGGATTCCCAGCTAATGAAGCAAAGGATTCTTCAAGGAACGGGATTACCATGCGGATCCTGTTTAATTCTCTGAAACAGATCCGCAGTTTTCACCTCCATACTAATACCCACTTCTCCTCTCTGGGGATAATAAAAACCAACCGGGGAACTGACAGAGGGCCTGACCAACACATCCACACCGACCCCACAGGAAAAAAAAAAAAAAAAACACCGTAGCCTCCAGCTACTAATTATAATGCTAACTTGCAAAATTTCCCTGCATTTTTAAACAATGGAAAAATGGTGGTGGGATGATACTTAGAAGAATGGCTTCTTGTCAGTCTCCACTAACAAAAATAGGCAACACCAAGTCAGCTACTCCTCAGCATAGCTATGTCCATCGCAGCCATCTTGGGTTTCAGAAGGCACAAACAAACGTTATCACAATTACGGTGAAACGCTGAACACCTGCAAATAATTTTCAACGTAGTGGTTGATTGAAAAGCTCTGCGGCATACTTCTTGAAACAAGGCAGTTACCTGTACCCACGCAAAGAGGAGTATATAGAACCATGGCGGATTTCCAGCTGATGAAGTAAAGGATTATTAAAGGAACGGGATGACCATGGGGATCATCGTTAATTCTCTGAAACTGAATCCGCCCTTTTCACCTGCCAAACACATGCCCACTTCTCCTCTCTGGGGATAATAAAAACTAACCAGCGAACTGACAGAGGGCCTGACCCCCCCATCCACCTCGACCACACACACACACAAAAAAAAAACGTACCCTCCAGCTACTAATTATAATGCTAACTTGCAAAATTTCCCTGCATTTTAAAACAATGGAAAAATGGTGGTGGGATCATACTTAGAAGAGTGGCTTCTTGTCTGTCTCCACTAACAAAAATAGGCAACACCAAGTCCGCTACTCCTCAGCATATTTATGTCCGTCGCAGCCTTCTTGGGTTTCAGGAGGGACATACAAACGTTATCAAAATTATGGTGAAACGCTGAAAACCTGCAAATAATTTTCAACGTACTGGTTAATTTGAAAACTCTCCAGCATAATTCTTGGAACAAGCCAGGTACCTGTGCCCACGCATAGAGGAGTATATAGAAACATGGTGGAATCCCAGCTGATAAAGCAAAGGATTCTTAAATGAATGAGATGACCATGCGGATCCTGTTTAATTCTCTGAAACAGAATCCGCACTTTTCACCTGCCAAACACATGCCCACTACTCTTCTCTGGGGATAATAAAAACAAACCAGCGATCTGACAGAGGGCCTGAACACCCATCCTGACCGACCCCACAAAACAAAAAAGTACCCTCCAGCTACTAATTATAATGCCAATTTGCAAAATTTCCCTGCATTTTTAAACAATGGAGAAATGATGGTGGGATGATACTTAGAAGAATGGCTTCTTGTCAGTCTCCACTGACAAAAATAGGCAACACCAAGTCAGCTACGCCTCAGCATAGTTATGTCCGTAGCAGTCATATTTGGTTTCAGTAGGCACATACACACGTTATCACAATTATGGTGAAACGCTGAAAACCTGCAAAGGATTTTCAACATACTGGTTAATTGAAAAGCTCTGAGGCATACTTCTTGGAACTAGCCAGTTTCCTGTGCCCACGCGTAGACAAGTATATAGAACCATGGTGGATTCCCAGCTCATGAAGCAAAGGATTCTTAAAGGAACGGGATTACCGTGCGGATCCTGTTTAATTCTCTGAAACAGATCCGCAGTTTTCACCTGCCATACTAATACCCACTTCTCCTCTCTGGGGATAATAAAAACTAACCAGTGAACTGACAGAGGGCCTGACCCCCACCATCCACATCGACCACACACACAAAAAAAACCGTACCCTCCAGCTACTAATTATAATGCTAACTTGCAAAATTTCCCTACATTTTAAAACAATGGAAAAATGGTGGTGGGATGATACTTAGAAGAATGGCTTCTTGTCAGTCTCCACTAACAAAAATAGTCAACACCAAGTCAGCTACTCCTCAGCATAGTTATGTCCGTCGCAGCCTTCTTGGGTTTCAGGAGGCACAAACAAAGGTTCTCACAATTATGGTGAAACGCTGAACACCTGCAAATAATTTTCAACGTAGTGGTTAATTGAAAAGCTCTGCGGCATACTTCTTGGAACAAGGCAGTTACCTGTTCCCACGCAAAGAGGAGTATAGAGAACCATGGTGGATTTCCAGCTGATGAAGTAAAGGATTATTAAAGGAACGGGATGACCATGGGGATCATCGTTAATTCTCTGAAACAGAATCTGCCCTTTTCACCTGCCAAACACATGCCCACTTCTCCTCTCTGGGGAAAATAAAAACTAACCAGCGAACTGACAGAGGGCCTGACCCCCCCCCATCCACATCGACCACACACAAAAAAAAAACCGTACCCTCCAGCTACTAATTATAATGCTAACTTGCAAAATTTCCCTGCATTTTAAAACAATGTAAAAATGGTGGTGGGATCATACTTAGAAGAATGGCTTCTTGTCTGTCTCCACTAACAAAAATAGGCAACACCAAGTCAGCTACTCCTCAGCATAGTTATGTCCGTCGCAGCCTTCTTGGGTTTCAGGAGGGACATACACACGTTATCAAAATTATGGTGAAACGCTGAACACCTGCAAATAATTTTCAACGTACTGGTTAATTTGAAAACTCTCCCGCATAATTCTTGGAACAAGCCAGGTACCTGTGCCCACGCATAGAGGAGTATATAGAAACATGGTGGAATCCCAGCTGATGAATCAAAGGATTCTTAAAGGAATGAGATGACCATGCGGATCCTGTTTAATTTTCTGAAACAGAATCCGCAATTTTCACCTGCCAAACACATGCCCACTACTCTTCTCTGGGGATAATAAAAACAAACCAGCGATCTGACAGAGGGCCTGAACACCCATCCTGACCGACCCCACGAAACAAAAAAGTACCCTCCAGCTACTAATTATAATGCTAACTTGCAAAATTTCCCTGCATTTTAAAACAATGGAAAAATGGTGGTGGGATGATACTTAGAAGAATGGCTTCTTGTCAGTCTCCACTAACAAAAATAGGCAACACCAAGTCAGCTACTCCTCAGCATAGTTATGTCCGTTGCAGCCTTCTAGGGTTTCAGGAGGCACAAACAAAGGTTCTCACAATTATTGTAAAACGCTGAACACCTGCAAATAATTTTCAACGTAGTGGTTAATGAAAAGCTCTGCGGCATACTTCTTGGAACAAGGCTGTTACCTGTTCCCACGCAAAGAGGAGTATAGAGAACCATGGTGGATTTCCAGCTGATAAAGTAAAGGATTATTAAAGGAACGGGATGACCATGGGGATCATCGTTAATTCTCTGAAACAGAAACCGCCCTTTTCACCTGCCAAACACATGTCCACTACTCTTCTCTGGAGATAATAAAAACAAACCAGCGATCTGACAGAGGGCCTGAACAGCCATCCTGACCGACCCCACAAAACAAAAAAGTACCCTCCAGCTACTAATTATAATGCCAATTTGCAAAATTTCCCTGCATTTTTAAACAATGGAGAAATGATGGTGGGATGACACTTAGAAGAGTGGCTTCTTGTCAGTCTCCACTGACAAAAATAGGCAACACCAAGTCAGCTGCGCCTCAGCATAGTTATGTCCGTAGCAGCCATATTTGGTTTAAGTAGGCACATACACACGTTATCACAATTATGGTGAAACACTGAAAACCTGCAAAGGATTGTCAACATACTGGTTAATTGAAAAGCTCTGAGGCATACTTCTTGGAACTAGCCAGTTTCCTGTGCCCACGCATAGACAAGTATATAGAACCATGGTGGATTCCCAGCTCATGAAGCAAAGGATTCTTCAAGGAACGGGATTACCATGCGGATCCTGTTTAATTCTCTGAAACAGATCCGCAGTTTTCACCTCCATACTAATACCCACTTCTCCTCTCTGGGGATAATAAAAACCAACCGGGGAACTGACAGAGGGCCTGACCAACACATCCACACCGACCCCACAGGAAAAAAAAAAAAAACACCGTAGCCTCCAGCTATTAATTATAATGCTAACTTGCAAAATTTCCCTGCATTTTTAAACAATGGAAAAATGGTGGTGGGATGATACTTAGAAGAATGGCTTCTTGTCAGTCTCCACTAACAAAAATAGGCAACACCAAGTCAGCTACTCCTCAGCATAGTTATGTCCGTCGCAGACTTCTTGGGTTTCAGGAGGCACAAACAAAGGTTCTCACAATTATGGTGAAACGCTGAACACCTGCAAATAATTTTCAACGTAGTGGTTAATTGAAAAGCTCTGCCGCATACTTCTTGGAACAAGGCAGTTACCTGTTCCCACGCAAAGAGGAGTATAGAGAACCATGGTGGATTTCCAGCTGATGAAGTAAAGGATTATTAAAGGAACTGGATGACCATGGGGATCGTCGTTAATTCTCTGAAACAGAATCCGCCGTTTTCACCTGCCAAACACATGCCCACTTCTCCTCTCTGGGGATAATAAAAACTAACCAGCGAACTGACAGAGGGCCTGACCACCCCATCCACATCGACCACACACACAAAAAAAAAAACCGTACCCTCCAGCTATTAATTATATTGCTAACTTGCAAAATTTCCCTGCATTTTAAAACAATGTAAAAATGGTGGTGGGATCATACTTAGAAGAATGGCTTCTTGTCTGTCTCCACTAACAAAAATAGGCAACACCAAGTCAGCTACTCCTCAGCATAGTTATGTCCGTCGCAGACTTCTTGGGTTTCAGGAGGGACATACACACGTTATCAAAATTATGGTGAAACGCTGAACACCTGCAAATAATTTTCAACGTACTGGTTAATTTGAAAACTCTCTCGCATATTTCTTGGAACAAGCCAGGTACCTGTGCCCACGCATAGAGGAGTATATAGAAACATGGTGGAATCCCAGCTGATGAAGCAAAGGATTCTTAAAGGAATGAGATGACCATGCGGATCCTGTTTAATTTTCTGAAACAGAATCCGCACTTTTCACCTGCCAAACACATGCCCACTACTCTTCTCTGGGGATAATAAAAACAAACCAGCGATCTGACAGAGGGCCTGAACACCCATCCTGACCGACCCCACGAAACAAAAAAGTACCCTCCAGCTACTAATTATAATGCTAACTTGCAAAATTTCCCTGCATTTTAAAACAATGGAAAAATGGTGGTGGGATGATACTTAGAAGAATGGCTTCTTGTCAGTCTCCACTAACAAAAATAGGCAACACCAAGTCAGCTACTCCTCAGCATAGTTATGTCCGTTGCAGCCTTCTAGGGTTTCAGGAGGCACAAACAAAGGTTCTCACAATTATGGTAAAACGCTGAACACCTGCAAAGAATTATCAACGTAGTGGTTAATTGAAAAGCTCTGCGGCATACTTCTTGGAACAAGGCAGTTACCTGTTCCCACGCAAAGAGGAGTATAGAGAACCATGGTGGATTTCCAGCTGATGAAGTAAAGGATTATTAAAGGAACGGGATGACCATGGGGATCATCGTTAATTCTCTGAAACAGAAACCGCCCTTTTCACCTGCCAAACACATGCCCACTACTCTTCTCTGGAGATAATAAAAACAAACCAGCGATCTGACAGAGGGCCTGAACACCCATCCTGACCGACCCCACAAAACAAAAAAGTACCCTCCAGCTACTAATTATAATGCCAATTTGCAAAATTTCCCTGCATTTTTAAACAATGGAGAAATGATGGTGGGATGATACTTAGAAGAATGGCTTCTTGTCAGTCTCCACTGACAAAAATAGGCAACACCAAGTCAGCTGCGCCTCAGCATAGTTATGTCCGTAGCAGCCATATTTGGTTTCAGTAGGAACATACACACGTTATCACAATTATGGTGAAACGCTGAAAACCTGCAAAGGATTGTCAACATACTGGTTAATTGAAAAGCTCTGAGGCATACTTCTTGGAACTAGCCAGTTTCCTGTGCCCACGCATAGACAAGTATATAGAACCATGGTGGATTCCCAGCTCATGAAGCAAAGGATTCTTCAAGGAACGGGATTACCATGCGGATCCTGTTTAATTCTCTGAAACAGATCCGCAGTTTTCACCTCCATACTAATACCCACTTCTCCTCTCTGGGGATAATAAAAACCAACCGGGGAACTGACAGAGGGCCTGACCAACACATCCACACCGACCCCACAGGAAAAAAAAAAAAAAAACACCGTAGCCTCCAGCTACTAATTATAATGCTAACTTGCAAAATTTCCCTGCATTTTTAAACAATGGAAAAATGGTGGTGGGATGATACTTAGAAGAATGGCTTCTTGTCAGTCTCCACTAACTAAAATAGGCAACACCAAGTCAGCTACTCCTCAGCATAGTTATGTCCGTCGCAGCCTTCTTGGGTTTCAGGAGGCACAAACAAAGGTTCTCACAATTATGTTGAAACGCTGAACACCTGCAAATAATTTTGAACGTAGTGGTTAATTGAAAAGCTCTGCGGCATACTTCTTGGAACAAGCCAGTTACCTGTTCCCACACAAAGAGGAGTATATAGAACCATGGTGGATTTCCAGCTGATGAAGTAAAGGATGATTAAAGGAACGGGATGACCATAGGGATCATCGTTAATTCTCTGAAACAGAATCCGCCCTTTTCACCTGCCAAACACATGCCCACTTCTCCTCTCTGGGGATAATAAAAACTAACCAGCGAACTGACAGAGGGCCTGACCCCCACCATCCACATCGACCACACACACACAAAAAAAAATACCGTACCCTCCAGCTACTAATCATAATGCTAACTTGCAAAATTTCCCTGCATTTTAAAACAATGGAAAAATGGTGGTGGGATCATACTTAGAAGAATGGCTTCTTGTCTGTCTCCACTAACAAAAATAGGCAACACCAAGTCAGCTACTCCTCAGCATAGTTATGTCCGTCGCAGCCTTCTTGGGTTTCAGGAGGGACATACAAACGTTATCAAAATTATGGTGAAACGCTGAAAACCTGCAAATAATTTTCAACGTACTGGTTAATTTGAAAACTCTCCAGCATAATTCTTGGAACAAGTCAGGTACCTGTGCCCACGCATAGAGGAGTATATAGAAACATGGTGGAATCCCAGTTGATGAAGCAAAGGATTCTTAAAGGAATGAGATGACCATGCGGATCCTGTTTAATTCTCTGAAACAGAATCCGCACTTTTCACCAGCCAAACACATGCCCACTACTCTTCTCTGGGGATAATAAAAACAAACCAGCGATCTGACAGAGGGCCTGAACACCCATCCTGACCGACCCAACAAAACAAAAAAGTACCCTCCAGCTACTAATTATAATGCCAATTTGCAAAATTTCCCTGCATTTTTAAACAATGGAGAAATGATGGTGAGATGATACTTAGAAGAATGGCTTCTTGTCAGTCTCCACTGACAAAAATAGGCAACACCAAGTCAGCTATGCCTCAGCATAGTTATGTCCGTAGCAGCCATATTTGGTTTCAGTAGGCACATACACACGTTATCACAATTATGGTGAAACGCTGAAAACCTGAAAAGGATTTTCAACATACTGGTTAATTGAAAAGCTCTGAGGCATACTTCTTGGAACAAGCCAGTTACCTGTTCCCACACAAAGAGGAGTATTTAGTACCATGGTGGATTCCCAGCTCATGAAGCAAAGGATTCTTAAAGGAACGGGATTACCATGCGGATCCTGTTTAATTCTCTGAAACAGATCCGCAGTTTTCACCTGCCATACTAATACCCACTTCTCCTCTCTGGGGATAATAAAAACAAACCAGCGAACTGACAGAGGGCCTGACCAACACATCCACACCGACGGCACAGGAAAAAAAAAAAAAAAAACACCGTAGCCTCCAGCTACTAATTATAATGCTAACTTGCAAAATTTCCCTGCATTTTTAAACAATGGAAAAATGATGGTGAGATGATACTTACAAGAATGGATTCTTGTCAGTCTCCACTAACAAAAATAGGCAAAACCAAGTCAGCTACGCCTCAGCATAGTTATGTCCGTCGCAGCCTTCTTGGGTTTCAGGAGGCACAAACAAACGTTATCACAATTATGGTGAAACGCTGAACACCTGCAAATAATTTTCAACGTAGTGGTTAATTGAAAATCTCTGCGGCATACTTCTTGGAACAAGCCAGTTACCTGTTCCTACGCAAAGAGGAGTATATAGAACCATGGTGGATTTCCAGCTGATGAAGTAAAGGATTATTAAAGGAACGGGATGACCATGGGGATCATCGTTAATTCTCTGAAACAGAATCCGCCCTTTTCACCTGCCAAACACATGCCCACTTCTCCTCTCTGGGGATAATAAAAACAAACC
Source organism: Eulemur rufifrons (assembly GCF_041146395.1). Lineage (NCBI taxonomy): Eukaryota > Metazoa > Chordata > Mammalia > Primates > Lemuridae > Eulemur > Eulemur rufifrons. Next base: position 85,507 of record NW_027182898.1, on the reverse strand, counting down.
AGCGAACTGGCAGAGGGCCTGACCCCCACCATCCACATCGACCACACACACAAAAAAAACCGTACCCTCCATCTACTAATTATAATGCTAACTTGCAAAATTTCCCTGCATTTTAAAACAATGGAAAAATGGTGGTGGGATGATACTTAGAAGAATGGCTTCTTGTGAGTCTCCACTAACAAAAATAGGCAACACTAAGTCAGCTATTCCTCAGCATAGTTATGTCCGTCGCAGCCTTCTTGGGTTTCAGGAGGCACAAACACACGTTATCACAATTATGGTGAAACGCTGAACACCTGTAAATAATTTTCAACGTAGTGGTTAATTGAAAAGCTCTGCGGCATACTTCTTGGAACAAACCAGTTACCTGTTTCCACGCAAAGAGGTGTATATAGAACCATGGTGGAATCCCAGCTGATGAAGCAAAGGATTCTTAAAGGAATGAGATGACCATGCGGATCCTGTTTAATTCTCTGAAACAGAATCCGCACTTTTCACCTGCCAAACACATGCCCACTACTCTTCTCTGGGGATAATAAAAACAAACCAGCGATCTGACAGAGGGCCTGAACACCCATCCTGACCGACCCCACAAAACAAAAAAGTACCCTCCAGCTACTAATTATAATGCCAATTTGCAAAATTTCCCTGCATTTTTAAACAATGGAGAAATGATGGTGGGATGATACTTAGAAGAATGGCTTCTTGTCAGTCTCCACGGACAAAAATAGGCAACACCAAGTCAGCTACGCCTCAGTATAGTTATGTCCGTAGCAGCCATATTTGATTTCAGTAGGCACATACACACGTTATCACAATTATGGTGAAACGCTGAAAACCTGCAAAGGATTGTCAACATACTGGTTAATTGAAAAGCTCTGAGGCATACTTCTTGGAACTAGCCCGTTTCCTGTGCCCACGCATAGACAAGTATATAGAACCATGGTGGATTCCCAGCTCATGAAGCAAAGGATTCTTAAAGGAACGGGATGACCATGCGGATCCTGTTTAATTCTCTGAAACAGAATCCGCCCTTTTCACCTGCCAAACACATGCCCACATCTCCTCTCTGGGGATAATAAAAACAAACCAGCGAACTGACAGAGGGCCTGACCAACACATCCACACCGACCACACAGGGAAAAAAAAAAAAAACACCGTAGCCTCCACCTACTAATTATAATGCTAACTTGCAAAATTTCCCTGCATTTTAAAACAATGGAAAAATGGTGGTGGGATGATACTTAGAAGAATGGCTTCTTCTCAGTCTCCACTAACAAAATAGGCAACACCAAGTCAGATACGCCTCAGCATAGTTATGTCCGTCGCAGCCTTCTTGGGTTTCAGGAGGCACAAACAAACGTTATCACAATTATGGTGAAACGCTGAACGCTTGCAAATAATTTTCAACGTACTGGTTAATTGAAAAGCTCTGCGGCATACTTCTTGGAACAAGCCAGTTACCTGTTCCCACGCAAAGAGGAGTATATAGAACCATGGTGGATTTCCAGCTGATGAAGTAAAGGATTATTAAAGGAACGGGATGACCATGGGGATCATCGTTAATTCTCTGAAACAGAATCCGCCCTTTTCACCTGCCAAACACATGCCCACTTCTCCTCTCTGGGGATAATAAAAACTAACCAGCGAACTGACAGAGGGCCTGACCCCCACCATGCACATCGACCACACAAAAAAAAAAAACCGTACCCTCCAGCTACTAATTATAATGCTAACTTGCAAAATTTAACTGCATTTTAAAACAATGGAAAAATGGTGGTGGGATGATACTTAGAAGAATGGCTTCTTGTCAGTCTCCACTAACAAAAATAGGCAACACCAAGTCAGCTACTCCTCAGCATAGTTATGTCTGTCGCAGCCTTCTTGGGTTTCAGGAGGCACAAACACACGTTATCACAATTATGGTGAAACGCTGAACACCTGCAAATAATTTTCAACGTAGTGGTTAATTGAAAAGCTCTGCGGCATACTTCTTGGAACAAGCCAGTTACCTGTTCCCACGCAAAGAGGAGTATATAGAACCATGGTGGATTTCCAGCTGATGAAGTAAAGGATTATTAAAGGAACGGGATGACCATGGGGATCATCGTTAATTCTCTGAAACAGAATCCGCCCTTTTCACCTGCCAAACACATGCCCACTACTCTTCCCTGGGGATAATAAAAACAAACCAGCGATCTGACAGAGGGCCTGAACAGCCATCCTGACAGACCCCACAAAACAAAAAAGTACCCTCCAGCTACTAATTATAATGCCAATTTGCAAAATTTCCCTGCATTTTTAAACAATGGAGAAATGATGGTGGGATGACACTTAGAAGAGTGGCTTCTTGTCAGTCTCCACTGACAAAAATAGGCAACACCAAGTCAGCTGCGCCTCAGCATAGTTATGTCCGTAGCAGCCATATTTGGTTTAAGTAGGCACATACACACGTTATCACAATTATGGTGAAACGCTGAAAACCTGCAAAGGATTGTCAACATACTGGTTAATTGAAAAGCTCTGAGGCATACTTCTTGGAACTAGCCAGTTTCCTGTGCCCACGCATAGACAAGTATATAGAACCATGGTGGATTCCCAGCTCATGAAGCAAAGGATTCTTCAAGGAACGGGATTACCATGCGGATCCTGTTTAATTCTCTGAAACAGATCCGCAGTTTTCACCTCCATACTAATACCCACTTCTCCTCTATGGAGATAATAAAAACCAACCGGGGAACTGACAGAGGGCCTGACCAACACATCCACACCGACCCCACAGGAAAAAAAAAAAAAAAACACCGTAGCCTCCAGCTATTAATTATAATGCTAACTTGCAAAATTTCCCTGCATTTTTAAACAATGGAAAAATGGTGGTGGGATGATACTTAGAAGAATGGCTTCTTGTCAGTCTCCACTAACAAAAATAGGCAACACCAAGTCAGCTACTCCTCAGCATAGTTATGTCCGTCGCAGCCTTCTTGGGTTTCAGGAGGCACAAACAAAGGTTCTCACAATTATGGTGAAACGCTGAACACCTGCAAATAATTTTCAACGTAGTGGTTAATTGAAAAGCTCTGCGGCATACTTCTTGGAACAAGCCAGTTTCCTGTGCCCACGCATAGAGAAGTATATAGAACCATGGTGGATTCCCAGCTCATGAAGCAAAGGATTCTTAAAGGAACGGGATTACCATGCGGATCCTGTTTAATTCTCTGAAACAGGTCCGCAGTTTTCACCTGCCATACTAATACCCACTTCTCCTCTCTGGGGATAATAAAAACAAACCAGCGAACTGACAGAGGGCCTTATCAACACATCCACACCGATCCCACAGGAAAAGAAAAAAAAAAACACCGTAGCCTCCAGCTACTAATTATAAAGCTAACTTGCAAAACTTTCCTGCATTTTTAAACAATGGAAAAATGATGGTGAGTTGATACTTAGAAGAATGGATTCTTGTCAGTCTCCAGTAACAAAAATAGGCAAAACCAAGTCAGCTACGCCTTAGCATAGTTATGTCCGTCGCAGCCTTCTTGGGTTTCAGGAGGCACAAACAAACGTTATCACAATTATGCTGAAATGCTGAACACCTGCAAATAATATTCAACGTACTGGTTAATTGAAAAGCTCTGCGGCATACTTCTTGGAACAAGCCAGTTACCTGTTCCCACGAAAAGAGGAGTATATAGAACCATGCTGGATTTCCAGCTGATGAAGTAAAGGATTATTAAAGGAACGGGATGACCACGGGGATCATCGTTAATTCTCTGAAACAGAATCCGCCCTTTTCACCTGCCAAACACATGCCCACTTCTCCTCTCTGGGGATAATTAAAACTAACCAGCGAACTGACAGAGGGCCTGATCCCCACCATCCACATCGACCGCAAAAACAAAAAAACCGTACCCTCCAGCTACTAATTATAATGCTAACTTGCAAAATTTCCCTGCATTTTAAAACAATGGAAAAATGGTGGTGGGATGATACTTAGAAGAATGGCTTCTTGTCAGTCTCCACTAACAAAAATAGGCAACACCAAGTCAGCTACTCCTCAGCATAGTTATGTCCGTCGCAGCCTTCTTGGGTTTCAGGAGGCACAAACACACGTTATCACAATTATGGTGAAACGCTGAACACCTGCAAATAATTTTCAACGTAGCGGTTAATTGAAAAGCTCTGCGGCATACTTCTTGGAACAAGCCAGTTACCTGTTCCCACGCAAAGAGGAGTATATAGAACCATGGTGGATTTCCAGCTGATGAAGTAAAGGATTATTAAAGGAACGGGATGACCATGGGGATCATCGTTAATTCTGTGAAACAGAATCCGCCCTTTTCACCTGCCAAACACATGCCCACTTCTCCTCTCTGGGGATAATAAAAACTAACCGGCGAACTGACAGAGTGCCTGACCCCCCCCAATCCACATCGACCACACACAAAAAAAAAAGCCGTACCCTCCAGCTACTAATTATAATGCTAACTTGCAAAACTTTCCTGCATTTTAAAACAATGGAAAAATGGTGGTGGGATGATACTTAGAAGAATGGCTTCTTGTCTGTCTACACTGAGAAAAATAGGCAACACCAAGTCAGCTACTCCTCAGCATAGTTATGTTCGTCGCACCCTTCTTGGGTTTCAGGAGGGACATACAAACGTTATCAAAATTATGGTGAAACGCTGAACACCTGCAAATAATTTTGAACGTACTGGTTAATTTGAAAACCCTCAAGCATAATTCTTGGAACAAGCCAGGTACCTGTGCCCACGCATAGAGGAGTATATAGAACCATGGTGGATTTCCAGCTGATGAAGTAAAGGATTATTAAAGGAACGGGATGACCATGGGGATCATCGTTAATTCTGTGAAACAGAATCCGCCCTTTTCACCTGCCAAACACATGCCCACTTCTCCTCTCTGGGGATAATAAAAACTAACCGGCGAACTGACAGAGTGCCTGACCCCCCCCAATCCACATCGACCACACACAAAAAAAAAAGCCGTACCCTCCAGCTACTAATTATAATGCTAACTTGCAAAACTTTCCTGCATTTTAAAACAATGGAAAAATGGTGGTGGGATGATACTTAGAAGAATGGCTTCTTGTCTGTCTACACTGAGAAAAATAGGCAACACCAAGTCAGCTACTCCTCAGCATAGTTATGTCCGTCGCAGCCTTCTTGGGTTTCAGGAGGCACAAACAAAGGTTCTCACAATTATGGTAAAACGCTGAACACCTGCAAATAATTATCAACGTAGTGGTTAATTGAAAAGCTCTGCGGCATACTTCTTGGAACAAGGCAGTTACCTGTTCCCACGCAAAGAGGAGTATAGAGAACCATGGTGGATTTCCAGCTGATGAAGTAAAGGATTATTAAAGGAACGGGAGGACCATGGGGATCATCGTTAATTCTCTGAAACAGAAACCGCCCTTTTCACCTGCCAAACACATGCCCACTACTCTTCTCTGGGGATAATAAAAACAAACCAGCGATCTGACAGAGGGCCTGAACACCCATCCTGACCGACCCCACAAAACAAAAAAGTATGCTCCAGCTACTAATTATAATGCCAATTTGCAAAATTTCCCTGCATTTTTAAACAATGGAGAAATGATGGTGGGATGATACTTAGAAGAATGGCTTCTTGTCAGTCTCCACTGACAAAAATAGGCAACACCAAGTCAGCTGCGCCTCAGCATAGTTATGTCCGTAGCAGCCATATTTGGTTTAAGTAGGCACATACACACGTTATCACAATTATGGTGAAACGCTGAAAACCTGCAAAGGATTGTCAACATACTGGTTAATTGAAACGCTCTGAGGCATACTTCTTGGAACTAGCCAGTTTCCTGTGCCCACGCATAGACAAGTATATAGAACCATGGTGGATTCCCAGTTCATGAAGCAAAGGATTCTTCAAGGAACGGGATTACCATGCGGATCCTGTTTAATTCTCTGAAACAGATCCGCAGTTTTCACCTCCATACTAATACCCACTTCTCCTCTCTGGGGATAATAAAAACCAACCGGGGAACTGACAGAGGGCCTGACCAACACATCCACACCGACCCCACAGGAAAAAAAAAAGAAAAACACCGTAGCCTCCAGCTACTAATTATAATGCTAACTTGCAAAATTTCCCTGCATTTTTAAACAATGGAAAAATGGTGGTGGGTTGATACTTAGAAGAATGGCTTCTTGTCAGTCTCCACTAACAAAAATAGGCAACACCAAGTCAGCTACTCCTCAGCATAGTTATGTCCGTCGCAGCCTTCTTGGGTTTCAGGAGGCACAAACAAAGGTTCTCACAATTATGGTGAAACGCTGAACACCTGCAAATAATTTTCAACGTAGTGGTTAATTGAAAATCTCTGCGGCATACTTCTTGGAACAAGCCAGTTACCTGTTCCCACGCAAAGAGGAGTATATAGAACCATGGTGGATTTTCAGCTGATGAAGTAAAGGATTATTAAAGGAACGGGATGACCATGGGGATCATCGTTAATTCTCTGAAACAGAATCCGCCCTTTTCACCTGCCAAACACATGCCCACTTCTCCTCTCTGGGGATAATAAAAACTAACCAGCGAACTGACAGAGGGCCTGACCCCCCCCCATCCACATCGACCACACACACAAAAAAAACCGTACCCTCCAGCTACTAATTATAATGCTAACTTGCAAAATTTCCCTGCATTTTAAAACAATGGAAAAATGGTGGTGGGATGATACTTAGAAGAATGGCTTCTTGACAGTCTCCACTAACAAAAATAGGCAACCCCAAGTCAGCTACGCCTCAGCATAGTTATGTCCGTCGCAGCCTTCTTGGGTTTCAGGAGGGACATACAAACGTTATCAAAATTATGGTGAAACGCTGAACACCTGCAAATAATTTTCAACGTACTGGTTAATTTGTAATCTCTCCAGCATACTTCTTGGAACAAGCCAGGTACCTGTGCCCACGCATAGAGGACTATATAGAAACATGGTGGAATCCCAGCTGATGAAGCAAAGGATTCTTAAAGGAATGAGATGACCATGCGGATCCTGTTTAATTCTCTGAAACAGAATCCGCACTTTTCACCTGCCAAACACATGCCCACTACTCTTCTCTGGGGATAATAAAAACAAACCAGCGATCTGACAGAGGGCCTGAACACCCATCCTGACCGACCCCACAAAACAAAAAAGTACCCTCCAGCTACTAATTATAATGCCAATTTGCAAAATTTCCCTGCATTTTTAAACAATGGAGAAATGATGGTGGGATGATACTTAGAAGAATGGCTTCTTGTCAGTCTCCACTGACAAAAATAGCCAACACCAAGTCAGCTACGCCTCAGCATAGTTATGTCCTTAGCAGCCATATTTGGTTTCAGTAGGCACATACACACGTTATCACAATTATTCTGAAACGCTGAAAACCTGCAAAGGATTTTCAACATACTGGTTAATTGAAAATCTCTGAGGCAAACTTCTTGGAACAAGCCAGTTTCCTGTGCCCACGCATAGAGAAGTATATAGAACCATGGTGGATTCCCAGCTCATGAAGCAAAGGATTCTTAAAGGAACGGGATTACCATGCGGATCCTGTTTAATTCTCTGAAACAGATCCGCAGTTTTCACCTGCCATACTAATACCCACTTCTCCTCTCTGGGGATAATAAAAACAAACCAGCGAACTGACAGAGGGCCTTATCAACACATCCACACCGATCCCACAGGAAAAGAAAAAAAAAAACACCGTAGCCTCCAGCTACTAATTATAAAGCTAACTTGCAAAACTTTCCTGCATTATTAAACAATGGAAAAATGATGGTGAGTTGATACTTAGAAGAATGGATTCTTGTCAGTCTCCAGTAACAAAAATAGGCAAAACCAAGTCAGCTACGCCTTAGCATAGTTATGTCCGTCGCAGCCTTCTTGGGTTTCAGGAGGCACAAACAAACGTTATCACAATTATGCTGAAATGCTGAACACCTGCAAATAATATTCAACGTAGTGGTTAATTGAAAAGCTCTGCGGCATACTTCTTGGAACAAGCCAGTTACCTGTTCCCACGCAAAGAGGAGTATATAGAACCATGCTGGATTTCCAGCTGATGAAGTAAAGGATTATTAAAGGAACGGGATGACCACGGGGATCATCGTTAATTCTCTGAAACAGAATCCGCCCTTTTCACCTGCCAAACACATGCCCACTTCTCCTCTCTGGGGATAATTAAAACTAACCAGCGAACTGACAGAGGGCCTGATCCCCACCATCCACATCGACCGCAAAAACAAAAAAACCGTACCCTCCAGCTACTAATTATAATGCTAACTTGCAAAATTTCCCTGCATTTTAAAACAATGGAAAAATGGTGGTGGGATGATACTTAGAAGAATGGCTTCTTGTCAGTCTCCACTAACAAAAATAGGCAACACCAAGTCAGCTACTCCTCAGCATAGTTATGTCCGTCGCAGCCTTCTTGGGTTTCAGGAGGCACAAACACACGTTATCACAATTATGGTGAAACGCTGAACACCTGCAAATAATTTTCAACGTAGCGGTTAATTGAAAAGCTCTGCGGCATACTTCTTGGAACAAGCCAGTTACCTGTTCCCACGCAAAGAGGAGTATATAGAACCATGGTGGATTTCCAGCTGATGAAGTAAAGGATTATTAAAGGAACGGGATGACCATGGGGATCATCGTTAATTCTGTGAAACAGAATCCGCCCTTTTCAACTGCCAAACACATGCCCACTTCTCCTCTCTGGGGATAATAAAAACTAACCGGCGAACTGACAGAGTGCCTGACCCCCCCCAATCCACATCGACCACACACAAAAAAAAAAGCCGTACCCTCCAGCTACTAATTATAATGCTAACTTGCAAAACTTTCCTGCATTTTAAAACAATGGAAAAATGGTGGTGGGATGATACTTAGAAGAATGGCTTCTTGTCTGTCTACACTGAGAAAAATAGGCAACACCAAGTCAGCTACTCCTCAGCATAGTTATGTTCGTCGCACCCTTCTTGGGTTTCAGGAGGGACATACAAACGTTATCAAAATTATGGTGAAACGCTGAACACCTGCAAATAATTTTGAACGTACTGGTTAATTTGAAAACTCTCAAGCATAATTCTTGGAACAAGCCAGGTACCTGTGCCCACGCATAGAGGAGTATATAGAAACATGGTGGAATCCGAGCTGATGAAGAAAAGGATTCTTAAAGGAATGAGATGACCATGCGGATCCTGTTTAATTCTCTGAAACAGAATCCGCACTTTTCACCTGCCAAACACATGCCCACTACTCTTCTCTGGGGATAATAAAAACAAACCAGCGATCTGACAGAGGGCCTGAACACCCATCCTGACCGACCCCACAAAACAAAAAAGTACCCTCCAGCTACTAATTATAATGCCAATTTGCAAAATTTCCCTGCATTTTTAAACAATGGAGAAATGATGGTGGGATGATACTTAGAAGAACGGCTTCTTTTCAGTCTCCACTGACAAAAATAGGCAACACCAAGTCAGCTACGCCTCAGCATAGTTATGTCCATAGCAGCCATATTTGGTTTCAGTAGGCAAATACACATGTTATCACAATTATGGTGAAACGCTGAAAACCTGCAAAGGATTGTCAACATACTGGTTCATTGAAAACCTCTGAGGCATACTTCTTGGAACTAGCCAGTTTCCTGTGCCCACGAATAGACAAGTATATAGAACCATGGTGGATTCCCAGCTCATGAAGCAAAGGATTCTTAAAGGAACGGGATTACCATGCGGATCCTGTTTAATTCTCTGAAACAGATCCGCAGTTTTCACCTGCCATACTAATACCCACTTCTCCTCTCTGGGGATAATAAAAACCAACCAGCGAACTGACAGAGGGCCTGACCAACACATCCACACCGACCCCACAGGAAAAAAAAAAAAAAAAAACACCGTAGCCTCCAGCTACTAATTATAATGCTAACTTGCAAAACATTCCTGCATTTTTAAACAATGGAAAAATGATGGTGAGATGATACATAGAAGAATGGATTCTTGTCAGTCTCCACTAACAAAAATAGGTAACACCAAGTCAGCTACGCCTCAGCATAGTTATGTCCATCGCAGCCTTCTTGGGTTTCAGGAGGCACAAACAAACATTATCACAATTATGGTGAAACGCTGAACACCTGCAAATAATTTTCAACGTAGTGGTTAAGTGAAAAGCTCTGCGGCATACTTCTTGGAACAAGGCAGTTACCTGTTCCCACGCAAAGAGGAGTATAGAGAACCATGGTGGATTTCCAGCTGATGAAGTAAAGGATTATTAAAGGAACGGGATGACCATGGGGATCATCGTTAATTCTCTGAAACAGAATCCGCCCTTTTCACCTGCCAAACACATGCCCACTTCTCCTCTCTGGGGATAATAAAAACTAACCAGCGAACTGACAGAGGGCCTGACCCCCACCATTCACATCGACCACACACAAAAAAAAAAACGTACCCTCCAGCTACTAATTATAATGCTAACTTGCAAAATTTCCCTGTATTTTAAAACAATGGAAAAATGGTGGTGGGATGATACTTAGAAGAATGGCTTCTTGTCAGTCTCCACTAACAAAAATAGGCAACACCAAGTCAGCTACTCCTCAGCATAGTTATGTCCGTCGCACCCTTCTTGGGTTTCAGGAGGCACAAACAAACGTTATCACAATTATGGTGAAACGCTGAACACCTGCAAATAATTTTCAACGTACTGGTTAATTTGAAAACTCTCCCGAATAATTCTTGGAACAAGCTAGGTACCTGTGTCCACGCATAGAGGAGTATATAGAAGCATGGTGGAATCCCAGCCGATGAAGCAAAGGATTCTTAAAGGAATAAGATGACCATGCGGATCCTGTTTAATTCTCTTAAACAGAATCCGCACTTTTCACCTGCCAAACACATGCCCACTACTCTTCTCTGGAAATAATAAAAACAAACCAGCGATCTGACAGAGGGCCTGAACACCCATCCTGACCGACCCCACAAAACAAAAAAGTACCCTCCAGCTACTAATTATAATGCCAATTTGCAAAATTTCCCTGCATTTTTAAACAATGGAGAAATGATGGTATGATGATACTTAGAAGAATGGCTTCTTGTCAGTCTCCACTGACAAAAATAGGCAACACCAAGTCAGCTACGCCTCAGCATAGTTATGTCCGTCGCAGCCTTCTTGGGTTTCAGGCGGGTCATAAAAAAGTTATCAAAATTATGGTGAAACGCTGAACACCTGCAAATAATTTTCAACGTACTGGTTAATTTGTAATCTCTCCAGCATACTTCTTGGAACAAGCCAGGTACCTGTGCCCACGCATAGAGGACTATATAGAAACGTGGTGGAATCCCAGCTGATGAAGCAAAGGATTCTTAAAGGAATGAGATGACCATGCGGATCCTGTTTAATTCTCTGAAACAGAATCCGCACTTTTCACCTGCCAAACACATGCCCACTACTCTTCTCTGGGGATAATAAAAACAAACCAGCGATCTGACAGAGGGCCTGAACACCCATCCTGACCGACCCCACAAAACAAAAAAGTACCCTCCAGCTACTAATTATAATGCCAATTTGCAAAATTTCCCTGCATTTTTAAACAATGGAGAAATGATGGTGGGATGATACTTAGAAGAATGGCTTCTTGTCAGTCTCCACTGACAAAAATAGGCAACACCAAGTCAGCTACGCCTCAGCATAGTTATGTCCGTAGCAGCCATATTTGGTTTCAGTAGGCACATACACACGTTATCACAATTATTCTGAAACGCTGAAAACCTGCAAAGGATTGTCAACATACTGGTTAATTGAAAAGCTCTGAGGCATACTTCTTGGAACAAGCGAGTTTCCTGTGCCCACGCATAGAGAAGTATATAGAACCATGGTGGATTCCCAGCTCATGAAGCAAAGGATTCTTAAAGGAACGGGATTACCATGCGGATCCTGTTTAATTCTCTGAAACAGATCCGCAGTTTTCACCTGCCATACTAATACCCACTTCTCCTCTCTGGGGATAATAAAAACAAACCAGCGAACTGACAGAGGGCCTGATCAACACATCCACACCAACCCCACAGGAAAAAAAAAAAAAACACCGTAGCCTCCAGCTATTAATTATAATGCTAACTTGCAAAACTTTCCTGCATTTTTAAACAACGGAGAAATGATGGTCAGATGATACTTAGAAGAATGGATTCTTGTCAATCTCCACTAACAAAAATAGGCAACACCAAGTCAGCTACTCCTCAGCATAGTTATTTCCGTCGCAGCCTTCTTGGGTTTCAGCAGGCACAAACAAAGGTTCTCACAATTATGGTGAAACGCTGAAAACCTGCAAAGGATTTTCAACATACTGGTTAATTGAAAAGCTCTGCGGCATACTTCTTGGAACAAGCCAGTTACCTGTTCCCACGGAAAGAGGAGTATATAGAACCATGGTGGATTTCTAGCTGATGAAGTAAAGGATTATTAAAGGAACGGGACGACCATGGGGATCATCGTTAATTCTCAGAAACAGAATCCGCCCTTTTCACCTGCCAAACACATGCCCACTTCTCTTCTCTGGGGATAATAAAAACTAACCAGCGAACTGACAGAGGGCATGACCCCCCCATCCACTTCGACCACACACACAAAAAAAAAACCGTACCCTCCAGCTACTAATTATAATGCTAACTTGCAAAATTTCCCTGCATTTTAAAACAATGGAAAAATGGTGGTGGGATGATACTTAGAAGAATGGCTTCTTGTCAGTGTCCACTAACATAAATAGGCAACACCAACTCAGCTACTCCTCAGCATAGTTATGTCCGTCGCAGCCTTCTTGGGTTTCAGGAGGCACAAACACACGTTATCACAATTTTGGTGAAACGCTGAACACCCGCAAATAATTTTCAACGTAGTGCTTAATTGAAAAGCTCTGCGGCATACTTCTTGGAACAAGCCAGTTACCTGTTCCCACGCAAAGAGGAGTATATAGAACCATGGTGGATTTCCAGCTGATGAAGAAAAGGATTATTAAAGGAACGGGATGACCATGGGGATCATCGTTAATTCTCTGAAACAGAATCCGCCCTTTTCACCTGCCAAACACATGCCCACTTCTCCTCTCTGGGGATAATAAAAACTAACCAGTGAACTGACAGAGGGCCTAACCACCCCCCATCCACATCGACCACACACACAAAAAAAACCGTACCCTCGAGCTACTAATTATAATGCTAACTTGCAAAATTTCCCTGCATTTTAACACAATGGAAAAATGGTGGTGAGATGATACTTAGAAGAATGGCTTCTTGTCAGTCTCCACTAACAAAAATAGGCAACACCAAGTCAGCTACTCCTCAACATAGTTATGTCCGTCGCAGCCTTCTTGGGTTTCAGGAGGCACAAACAAAGGTTCTCACAATTATGGTGAAACGCTGAACAACTGCAAATAATTTTCAACGTAGTGGTTAATTGAAAAGCTCTGCGGCATACTTCTTGGAACAAGCCAGTTACCTGTTCCCACGCAAAGAGGAGTATACAGAATCATGGTGGATTTCCACCTGATGAAGTAAAGGATTATTAAAGGAACGGGATGACCATGGGGATCATCGTTAATTCTCTGAAACAGAATCCGCCCTTTTCACCTGCCAAACACATGCCCACTTCTCCTCTCTGGGGATAATAAAAACTAACCAGCGAACTGACAGAGGGCCTGACCCCCCGCCCATCAACATCGACCACACACACAAAAAAAAAAAAACCGTACCCTCCAGCTACTAATTATAATGCTAACTTGCAAAATTTCCCTGCATTTTAAAACAATGGAAAAATGGTGGTGGGATCATACTTAGAAGAATGGCTTCTTGTCTGTCTCCACTAACAAAAATAGGCAACACCAAGTCAGCTACTCCTCAGCATAGTTATGTCCGTCGCAGCCTTCTTGGGTTTCAGGAGGGACATACAAACGTTATCAAAATTATGGTGAAACGATGAAAACCTGCAAATAATTTTCAACGTACTGGTTAATTTGAAAACTCTCCAGCATAATTCTTGGAACAAGCCAGGTACCTGTGCCCACGCATAGTGGAGTATATAGAAACATTGTGGAATCCCAGTTGATGAAGCAAAGGATTCTTAAAGGAATGAGATGACCATGCAGATCCTGTTTAATTCTCTGAAACAGAATCCGCACTTTTCACCAGCCAAACACATGCCCACTACTCTTCTCTGGGGATAATAAAAACAAACCAGCGATCTGACAGAGGGCCTGAACACCCATCCTGACCGACCCCACAAAACAAAAAAGTACCCTCCAGCTACTAATTATAATGCCAATTTGCAAAATTTCCCTGCATTTTTAAACAATGGAGAAATGATGGTGGGATGATACTTAGAAGAATGGCTTCTTGTCAGTCTCCACTAACAAAAATAGCCAACACCAAGTCAGCTACGCCTCAGCATAGTTATGTCCGTAGCAGCCATATTTGGTTTCAGTAGGCACATACACACATTATCACAATTATGGTGAAACGCTGAAAACCTGCAAAGGATTGTCAACATACTGGTTAATTGAAAAGCTCTGAGGCATACTTCTTGGAACAAGCCAGTTACCTGTTCCCTCGCAAAGAGAAGTATATAGTACCATGGTGGAATCCCAGCTCATGAAGCACAGGATTCTTAAAGGAACGGGATTACCATGCGGATCCTGTTTAATTCTCTGAAACAGATCCGCAGTTTTCACCTGCCATACTAATACCCACTTCTCCTCTCTGGGGATAATAAAAACCAACCGGGGAACTGACAGAGGGCCTGACCAACACATCCACACCGACCCCACAGGAAAAAAAAAAAAAAACACCGTAGCCTCCAGCTACTAATTATAATGCTAACTTACAAAATTTCCCTGCATTTTAAAACAATGGAAAAATGGTGGCGGGATGATACTTAGAAGAATGGCTTCTTGTCAGTCTCCACTAACAAAAGTAGGCAACACCAAGTCAGCTACTCCTCAGCATAGTTATGTCCGTCGCAGCCTTCTTGGGTTTCAGGAGGCACAAACACACGTTATCACAATTATGGTGAAACGCTGACACCTGCAAATAATTTTCAACGTAGTGGTTAATTGAAAAGCTCTGCGGCATACTTCTTGGAACAAGCCAGTTACCTGTTCCCACGCAAAGAGGAGTATATAGAACCATGGTGGATTTCCAGCTGATGAAGTAAAGGATTATTAAAGGAACGGGATGACCATGGGGATCATCGTTAATTCTCTGAAACAGAATCCGCCCTTTTCACCTGCCAAACACATGCCCACTTCTCCTCTCTGGGGATAATAAAAACTAACGAGTGAACTGACAGAGGGCCTGACCCCCACCATCCACATCGACCACACACAAAAAAAAAACCTTACCCTCCGGCTACTAATTATAATGCTAACTTGCAAAATTTAACTGCATTTTAAAATAATGGAAAAATGGTGGTGGGATGATACTTAGAAGAATGGCTTCTTGTCAGTCTCCACTAACAAAAATAGGCAACACCAAGTCACCTACTCCTCAGCATAGTTATGTCCGTCGCAGCCTTCTTGGGTTTCAGGAGGCACAAACACACGTTATCACAATTATGGTGAAACGCTGAACACCTGCAAATAATTTTGAACGTAGTGGTTAATTGAAAAGCTCTGCGGCATACTTCTTGGAACAAGGCAGTTACCTGTTCCCACGCAAAGAGGAGTATACAGAACCATGGTGGATTTCCAGCTGATGAAGTAAAGGATTATTAAAGGAACGGGATGACCATGGGGATCATCGTTAATTCTCTGAAACAGAATCCGCCCTTTTCACCTGCCAAACACATGCCCACTTCTCCTCTCTGGGGATAATAAAAACTAACCAGCGAACTGACAGAGAGCCTGACCCCCCCCATCCACATCGACCACACACACAAAAAAAAACCCGCACCCTCCAGCTACTAATTCTAATGCTAACTTGCAAAATTTCCCTGCATTTTAAAACAATGGAAAAATGGTGGTGGTATCATACTTAGAAGAATGGCTTCTTGTCTGTCTCCACTAACAATAATAGGCAACACCAAGTCAGCTACTCCTCAGCATAGTTATGTCCGTCGCAGCCTTCTTGGGTTTCAGGAGGCACAAACACACGTTATCACAATTATGGTGAAACGCTGAACACCTGCAAATAATTTTCAACGTAGTGGTTAATTGAAAAGTTCTGCGGCATACTTCTTGGAACAAGCCAGTTACCTGTTCCACGCAAAGAGGAGTATATAGAACCATGGTGGAATCCCAGCTGATGAAGCAAAGGATTCTTAAAGGAATGAGATGACCATGCGGATCCTGTTTAATTCTCTGAAACAGAATCCGCACTTTTCACCTGTCAAACACATGCCCACTACTCTTCTCTGGGGATAATAAAAACAAACCAGCGATCTGACAGAGGGCCTGAACACCCATCCTGACCGACCCCACAAAACAAAAAAGTACCCTCCAGCTACTAATTATAATGCCAATTTGCAAAATTTCCCTGCATTTTTAAACAATGGAGAAATGATGGTGGCATGATACTTAGAAGAATGGCTTCTTGTCAGTCTCCACTGACAAAAATAGGCAACACCAAGTAAGCTACGCCTCAGCATAGTTATGTCCGTAGCAGCCATATTTGGTTTCAGTAGGCACATACACACGTTATCACAATTATGGTGAAACGCTGAAAACCTGCAAAGGATTTTCAACATACTGGTTAATTGAAAAGCTCTGCGGCATACTTCTTGGAACAAGCCAGTTACCTGTTCCCACGGAAAGAGGAGTATATAGAACCATGGTGGATTTCTAGCTGATGAAGTAAAGGATTATTAAAGGAACGGGACGACCATGGGGATCATCGTTAATTCTCAGAAACAGAATCCGCCCTTTTCACCTGCCAAACACATGCCCACTTCTCTTCTCTGGGGATAATAAAAACTAACCAGCGAACTGACAGAGGGCATGACCCCCCCATCCACTTCGACCACACACACAAAAAAAAAACCGTACCCTCCAGCTACTAATTATAATGCTAACTTGCAAAATTTAACTGCATTTTAAAACAATGGAAAAATGGTGGTGGGATGATACTTAGAAGAATGGCTTCTTGTCAGTTTCCACTAACAAAAATAGGCAACACCAACTCAGCTACTCCTCAGCATAGTTATGTCCGTCGCAGCCTTCTTGGGTTTCAGGAGGCACAAACACACGTTATCACAATTTTGGTGAAACGCTGAACACCCGCAAATAATTTTCAACGTAGTGGTTAATTGAAAAGCTCTGCGGCATACTTCTTGGAACAAGCCAGTTACCTGTTCCCACGCAAAGAGGAGTATATAGAACCATGGTGGATTTCCAGCTGATGAAGAAAAGGATTATTAAAGGAACGGGATGACCATGGGGATCATCGTTAATTCTCTGAAACAGAATCCGCCCTTTTCACCTGCCAAACACATGCCCACTTCTCCTCTCTGGGGATAATAAAAACTAACCAGTGAACTGACAGAGGGCCTAACCACCCCCCATCCACATCGACCACACACACAAAAAAAACCGTACCCTCGAGCTACTAATTATAATGCTAACTTGCAAAATTTCCCTGCATTTTAAAACAATGGAAAAATGGTGGTGGGATCATACTTTGAAGAATGGCTTCTTGTCCGTCTCCACTAACAAAAATAGGAAACACCAAGACAGCTACTCCTCAGCATAGTTATGTCCGTCGCAGCCTTCTTGGGTTTCAGGAGTGACATACAAACGTTATCAAAATTATGGTGAAACGCTGAAAAACTGCAAATAATTTTCAACGTACTGGTTAATTTGAAAAATCTCCAGCATACTTCTTGGAACAAGCCAGGTATCTGTGTCCACGCATAGAGGAGTATATAGAACCATAGTGGATTTCCAGCTGATGAAATAAAGGATTATTAAAGGAACGGGATGACCATAGGGATCATCGTAAATTCTCTGAAACAAAATCCGCCCTTTTCACCTGCCAAACACATGCCCACTACTCTTCTCTGGGGATAATAAAAACAAACCAGCGATCTGACAGAGGGCCTGAACACCCATCCTGACCGACCCCACAAAACAAAAAAGTACCCTCCAGCTACTAATTATAATGCCAATTTGCAAAATTTCCCTGCATTTTTAAACAATGGAGAAATGATGGTGGGATGATACTTAGAAGAATGGCTTCTTGTCAGTCTCCACTGACAAAAATAGGCAACACCAAGTCAGCTACGCCTCAGCATAGTTATGTCCGTAGCAGCCATAATTGGTTTCAGTAGGCACATACACACGTTATCACAATTATGGTGAAACGCTGAAAACCTGCAAAGGATTGTCAACATACTGGTTAATTGAAAAGCTCTGAGGCATACTTCTTGGAATTAGCCAGTTTCCTGTGCCCACGCATAGACAAGTATATAGAACCATGGTGGATTCCCAGTTCATGAAGCAAAGGATTCTTAAAGGAACGGGATTACCATGCGGATCCTGTTTAATTCTCTGAAACAGATCCGCAGTTTTCACCTGCCATACTAATACCCACTTCTCCTCTCTGGGGATAATAAAAACCAACCGGGGAACTGACAGAGGGCCTGACCAACACATCCACACAGACCCCACAGGAAAAAAAAAAAAAAAAAAAAAAAAAACCGTACCCTCCAGCTACTAATTATAATGCTAACTTGCAAAATTTCCCTGCATTTTAAAACAATGGAAAAATGGTGGTGGGATGATACTTAGAAGAATGGCTTCTTGTCAGTCTCCACTAACAAAAATAGGCAACACCAAGTCAGCTACTCCTCAGCATAGTTATGTCCGTCGCAGCCTTCTTGGGTTTCAGGAGGCACAAACAAAGGTTCTCACAATTATGGTGAAACGCTGAACACCTGCAAATAATTTTCAACGTACTGGTTAATTGAAAAGGTCTGCGGCATACTTCTTGGAACAAGGCAGTTACCTGTTCCCACGCAAAGAGGAGTATAGAAAACCATGGTGGATTTCCAGCTGATGAAGTAAAGGATTATTAAAGGAACGGGATGACCATGGGGATCATCGTTAATTCTCAGAAACAGAATCCGCCCTTTTCACCTGCCAAACACATGCCCACTTCTCCTCTCTGGGGATAATAAAAACTAACCAGCGAACTGACAGAGGGCCTGACCCCCACCATCCACATCGACCACACACAAAAAAAAAAACCGTACCCTCCAGCTACTAATTATAATGCTAACTTGCAAAATTTCCCTGCATTTTAAAACAATGGAAAAATGGTGGTGGGATGATACTTAGACGAATGGCTTCTTGTCAGTCTCCACTAACAAAAATAGGCAACACCAAGTCAGCTACTCCTCAGCATAGTTATGTCCGTCGCAGCCTTCTTGGGTTTCAGGAGGCACAAACAAAGGTTCTCACAATTATGGTGAAACGCTGAACACCTGCAAATAATTTTCAACGTAGTGGTTAATTGAAAAACTCTGCGGCATACTTCTTGGAACAAGCCAGTTACCTGTTCCCACGCAAAGAGGAGTATAGAGAACCATGGTGGATTTCCAGCTGATTAAGTAAAGGATTATTAAAGGAATGGGATGACCATGGGGATCATCGTTAATTCTCTGAAACAGAATCCGCCCTTTTCACCTGCCAAACACATGCCCACTTCTCCTCTCTGGGGATAATAAAAACTAACCAGCGAACTGACAGAGGGCCTGACCCCCACCATCCACATCGACCACACAAAAAAAAAAAAACCGTACCCTCCAGCTACTAATTATAATGCTAACTTGCAAAATTTCCCTGCATTTTAAAACAATGGAAAAATGGTGGTGGGATGATACTTAGAAGAATGGCTTCTTGTCAGTCTCCACTAACAAAAATAGGCAACACCAAGTCAGCTACTCCTCAGCATAGTTAGGTCCGTCGCAGCCTTCTTAGGTTTCAGGAGGCACAAACAGAGGTTCTCACAATTATGGTGCAACGCTGAGCACCTGCAAATAATTTTCAAGGTAGTGGTTAATTGAAAAGCTCTGCGGCATACTTCTTGGAACAAGGCAGTTACCTGTTCCCACGCAAAGAGGAGTATAGAGAACCATGGTGGATTTCCAGCTGATGAAG
Source organism: Eulemur rufifrons (assembly GCF_041146395.1). NCBI lineage: Eukaryota > Metazoa > Chordata > Mammalia > Primates > Lemuridae > Eulemur > Eulemur rufifrons. Next base: position 65,321 of record NW_027182898.1, on the reverse strand, counting down.
TAAAGGATTATTAAAGGAACGGAATGACCATGGGGATCATCGTTAATTCTCTGAAACAGAATCCGCCCTTTTCACCTGCCAAACACATGCCGACTTCTCCTCTCTGGGGATAATAAAAACTAACCAGAGAACTGACAGAGGGCCTGACCCCCACCATCCACATCGACCACACCAAAAAAAAAAAACCGTACCCTCCAGCTACTAATTATAATGCTAACTTGCAAAATTTCCCTGCATTTTAAAACAATGGAAAAATGGTGGTGGGATGATACTTAGAAGAATGGCTTCTTGTCAGTCTCCTCTAACAAAAATAGGCAACACCAAGTCAGCTACGCCTCAGCATAGTTATGTCCGTCGCAGCCTTCTTGGGTTTCAGGAGGGACATACAAACGTTATCAAAATTATGGTGAAACGCTGAACACCTGCAAATAATTTTCAATGTACTGGTTAATTTGAAAACTCTCCAGCATAATTCTTGGAACAAGCCAGGTACCTGTGCCCACGCATAGAGGAGTATATAGAAACATGGTGGAATCCCAGCTGATGAAGCAAAGGATTCTTAAAGGAATGAGATGACCATGCGGATCTTGTTTAATTCTCTGAAACAGAATCCGCACTTTTCACCTGCCAAACACATGCCCACTACTCTTCTCTGGGGATAATAAAAACAAACCAGCGATCTGACAGAGGGCCTGAACTCCCATCCTGACCGACCCCACAAAACAAAAAAGTACCGTCCAGCTACTAATTATAATGACAATTTGCAAAATTTCCCTGCATTTTTAAACAATGGAGAAATGATGGTGGGATGATACTTAGAAGAATGGCTTCTTGTCAGTCTCCAGTGACAAAAATAGGCAACACCAAGTCAGCTACGCCTCAGCATAGTTATGTCCGTAGCAGCCATATTTGGTTTCAGTAGGCACATACACACGTTATCACAATTATGGTGAAACGCTGAAAACCTGCAAAGGATTGTCAACATACTGGTTAATTGAAAAGCTCTGAGGCATACTTCGTGGAACTAGCCAGTTTCCTCTGCCCACGCATAGACAAGTATATAGAACCATGGTGGATTCCCAGCTCATGAAGCAAAGGATTCTTAAAGGAACGGGATTACCATGCGGATCCTGTTTAATTCTCTGAAACAGATCCGCAGTTATCACCTGGCATACTATTACCCAATTCTCCTCTCTGGAGATAATAAAAACCAACCGGGGAACTGACAGAGGGCCTGACCAACACATCCACACCGACCCCACAGGAAAAAAAAAAAAAACACTGTAGCCTCCAGCTACTAATTATAATGCTAACTTGCAAAATTTCCCTGCATTTTAAAACAATGGAAAAATGGTGGTGGGATGATACTTAGAAGAATGGCTTCTTGTCAGTCTCCACTAACAAAAATAGGCAACACCAAGTCAGCTACTCCTCAGCATAGTTATTTCCGTCGCAGCCTTCTTGGGTTTCAGGAGGCACAAACAAAGGTTCTCACAATTATGGTGAAACGCTGAACACCTGCAAATAATTTTCAACGTAGTGGTTAATTGAAAAGCTCTGCGGCATACTTCTTGGAACAAGGCAGTTACCTGTTCCCACGCAAAAAGAGGAGTATATAGAACCATGGTGGATTTCCAGCTGATGAAGTAAAGGATTATTAAAGGAACGGGATGACCATGGGGATCATCGTTAATTCTCTGAAACAGAATCCGCCCTTCTCACCTGCCAAACACATGCCCACTTCTCCTCTCTGGGGATAATAAAAACTAACCAGCGAACTGACAGAGGGCCTGACCCCCCCCATCCACATCCACCACACACACAAAAAGAAACCGTACCCTTCAGCTACTAATTGTAATGCTAACTTGCAAAATTTCCCTGCATTTTAAAACAATGGAAAAATGGTGGTGGGATGATACTTAGAAGAATGGCTTCTTGTCAGTCTCCACTAACAAAAATAGGCAACACCAAGTCAGCTACTCCTCAGCATAGTTATGTCCGTCGCAGCCTTCTTGGGTTTCAGGAGGCACAAACAAAGGTTCTCACAATTATGGTGAAACGCTGAACACCTGCAAATAATTTTCAACGTAGTGGTTAATTGAAAAGCTCTGCGGCATACTTCTTGGAACAAGGCAGCTACCTGTTCCCACGCAAAGAGGAGTATAGAGAACCATGGTGGATTTCCAGCTGATGAAGTAAAGGATTATTAAAGGAACGGGATGACCGTGGGGATCATCGTTAATTCTCTGAAATAGAATCCGCCGTTTTCACCTGCCAAACACATGCCCACTTCTCCTCTCTGGGGATAATAAAAACTAACCAGCGAACTGACAGAGGGCCTGACCCACCCCCATCCACATCGACCACACACAAAAAAAAAAAACCGTACCCTCCAGCTACTAATTATAATGCTAACTTGCAAAATTTCCCTGCATTTTAAAACAATGGAAAAATGGTGGTGGGATCATACTTAGAAGAATGGCTTCTTGTCTCTCTCCACTAACAAAAATAGGCAACACCAAGTCAGCTACTCCTCAGCATAGTTATGTCCGTCGCAGCCTTCTTGGGTTTCAGGAGGGACATACAAACGTTATCAAAATTATGGTGAAACGCTGAAAACCTGCAAATAATTTTCAACGTACTGGTTAATTTGAAAACTCTCCAGCATACTTCTTGGAACAAGCCAGGTACCTGTGCCCACGCATAGAGGAGTATATAGAAACATGGTGGAATCCCAGCTGATGAAGCAAAGGATTCTTAAAGGAATGAGATGACCATGCCGATCCTGTTTAATTCTCTGAAACAGAATCCGCACTTTTCACCTGCCAAACACATGCCCACTACTCTTCTCTGGGGATAATAAAAACAAACCAGCGATCTGACAGAGGGCCTGAACACCCATCCTGACCGACCCCACAAAACAAAAAAGTACCCTCCAGCTACTAATTATAATGCCAATTTGCAAAATTTCCCTGCATTTTGAAACAATGGAGAAATGATGGTGGGATGATACTTAGAAGAATGGCTTCTTGTCAGTCTCCAGTGACAAAAATAGGCAACACCAAGTCAGCTACGCCTCAGCATAGTTATGTCCGTAGCAGCCATATTTGGTTTCAGTAGGCACATACACACGTTATCACAATTATGGTGAAATGCTGAAAACCTGCAAAGGATTGTCAACATACTGGTTAATTGAAAAGCTCTGAGGCATACTTCTTGGAACTAGCCAGTTTCCTGTGCCCACGCATAGACAAGTATATAGAACCATGGTGGATTCCCAGCTCATGAAGCAAAGGATTCTTAAAGTAACGGGATTACCATGCGGATCCTGTTTAATTCTCTGAAACAGATCCGCAGTTTTCACCTGCCATACTAATACCCACTTCTCCTCTCTGGGTATAATAAAAACCAACCGGGGAACTGACAGAGGGCCTGACCAACACATCCAAACCGACCCCACAGGAAAAAAAAAAAAAAAAAAACACCGAAGCCTCCAGCTACTAATTATAATGCTAACTTGCAAAATTTTCCTGCATTTTTAAACAATGGAAAAATGATGGTGAGATGATACTTACAAAAATGGATCCTTGTCAGTCTCCACTAACAAAAATAGGCAAAACCAAGTCAGCTACGCCTCAGCATAGTTATGTCCGTCGCAGCCTTCTTGGGTTTCAGGAGGCACAAACAAAGGTTCTCACAATTATGGTGAAACGCTGAACACCTGCAAATAATTTTCAACGTACTGGTTAATTGAAAAGCTCTGCGGCATACTTCTTGGAACAAGCCAGTTACCTGTTCCCACGCAAAGAGGAGTATATAGAACCATGGTGGATTTCCAGCTCATGAAGTAAAGCATTATTAAAGGAACGGGATGACCATGGGGATCATCGTTAATTCTCTGAAACAGAATCCGCCCTTTTCACCTGCCAAACACATGCCCACTTCTCCTCTCTGGGGATAATAAAAACTAACCAGCGAACTGACAGAGGGCCTGACCCCCCCCATCCACATCCACCACACACACAAAAAAAAACCGTACCCTCCAGCTACTAATAATAATGCTAACTTGCAAAATTTCCCTGCATTTTAAAACAATGGAAAAATGGTGGTGGGAGGATACTTAGAAGAATGGCTTCTTGTCAGTCTCCACTAACAAAAATAGGCAACACCAAGTCAGCTACTCCTCAGCATAGTTATGTCCGTCGCTGCCTTCTTGGGTTTCAGGAGGCACAAACAAAGGTTCTCACAATTATGGTGAAACGCTGAACATCTGCAAATAATTTTCAACGTAGTGGTTAATTGAAAAGCTCTGCGGCATACTTCTTGGAACAAGGCAGTTACCTGTTCCTACGCAAAGAGGAGTATATAGAACCATGGTGGATTTCCAGCTGATGAAGTAAAGGATTATTAAAGGAACGGGATGACCATGGGGATCATCGTTAATTCTCTGAAACAGAATCCGCCCTTTTCACCTGCCAAACACATGCCCACTTCTCCTCTCTGGGGATAATAAAAACTAACCAGCGAACTGACAGAGGGCCTGACCCCCACCATCCACATCGACCACACAAAAAAAAAAAAACCGTACCCTCCAGCTACTAATTATAATGCTAACTTGCAAAATTTCCCTGCATTTTAAAACAATGGAAAAATGGTGGTGGGATGATACTTAGAAGAATGGCTTCTTGTCAGTCTCCACTAACAAAAATAGGCAACACCAAGTCAGCTACTCCTCAGCATAGTTATGTCCGTCGCAGCCTTCTTGGGTTTCAGGAGGCACAAACACACGTTATCACAATTATGGTGAAACGCTGAACACCTGCAAATAATTTTCAACGTAGTGGTTAATTGAAAAGCTCTGCGGCATACTTCTTGGAACAAGGCAGTTATCTGTTCCCACGCTAAGAGGAGTATAGAGAACCATGGTGGATTTCCAGCTGATGAAGTAAAGGATTATTAAAGGAACGGGATGACCATGGGGATCATCGTTAATTCTCTAAACAGAATCCGCCCTTTTCACCTGCCAAACACATGCCCACTTCTCCTCTCTGGGGATAATAAAAACTAACCAGCGAACTGACAGAGGGCCTGACCCCCCCCATCCACATCGACCACACACACACAAAAAAAATCCGTACCCTCCAGCTACTAATTATAATGCTAACTTGCAAAATTTCCCTGCATTTTAAAACAATGGCAAAATGGTGGTGGGATCATACTTAGAAGAATGGCTTCTTGTCTGTCTCCACTAAAAAAAATAGGCAACACCAAGTCAGCTACTCCTCAGCATAGTTATGTCCGTCGCTGCCTTCTTGGGTTTCAGGAGGCACAAACAAAGGTTCTCACAATTATGGTGAAACGCTGAACACCTGCAAATAATTTTCAACGTAGTGGTTAATTGAAAAGCTCTGCGGCATACTTCTTGGAACAAGCCAGTTACCTGTTCCCACGCAAAGAGGAGTATATAGAACCATGGTGGATTTCCAGCTGATGAAATAAAGGATTATTAAAGGAACGGGATGACCATGGGGATCATCGTTAATTCTCTGAAACAGAATCCGCCCTTTTCACCTGCCAAACACATGCCCACTTCTCCTCTCTGGGGATAATAAAAACTAACCATTGAACTGACAGAGGGCCTGACCCCCCCATCCACATCGACCACACACACAAAAAAAAACCGTACCCTCCAGCTACTAATTATAATGCTAACTTGGAAAATTTCCCTGCATTTTAAAACAATGGAAAAATGGTGGTGGGATGATACTTAGAAGAATGGCTTCTTGTCAGTCTCCACTAACAAAAATAGGCAACACCAAGTCAGCTACTCCTCAGCATAGTTATGTCCGTTGCAGCCTTCTTCGGCATTTTAAAACAATGGAAAAATGGTGGTGGGATGATACTAGAAGAATGGCTTCTTGTCAGTCTCCACTAACAAAAATAGGCAACACCAAGTCAGCTACTCCTCAGCATAGATATGTCCGTCGCAGCCTTCTTGGGTTTCAGGAGGCACAAACAAAGGTTCTCACAATTATGGTGAAACGCTGAACACCTGCAAAGAATTTTCAACGTAGTGGTTAATTGAAAAGCTCTGCGGCATACTTCTTGGAACAAGGCAGTTACCTGTTCCCACGCAAAGAGGAGTATAGAGAACCATGGTGGATATCCAGCTGATGAAGTAAAGGATTATTAAAGGAAAGGGATGACCATGGGGATCATCGTTAATTCTCTGAAACAGAATCCGCCCTTTTCACCGGCCAAACACATGCCCACTTCTCCTCTCTGGGGATAATAAAAACTAACCAGCGAACTGACAGAGGGCCTGACCACCCCCATCAACATCGACCACACACACAAAAAAAAACCGTAACCTCCAGCTACTAATTATAATGCTAACTTGCAAAATTTCCCTGCATTTTAAAACAATGGAAAAATGGTGGTGGGATGATACTTAGAAGAATGGCTTCTTGTCAAGTCTCCACTAACAAGAATAGGCAACACCAAGTCAGCTACTCCTCAGCATACTTATGTCCGTCGCTGCCTTCTTGGGTTTCAGGAGGCACAAACAAAAGTTCTCACAATTATGGTGAAACGCTGAACATCTGCAAATAATTTTCAACGTATTGGTTAATTGAAAAGCTCTGCGGCATACTTCTTGGAACAAGCCAGTTACCTGTTCCCACGCAAAGAGGAGTATATAGAACCATGGTGGATTTCCAGCTGATGAAGTAAATGATTATTAAAGGAACGGGATGACCATGGGGATCATCGTTAATTCTCTAAACAGAATCCGCCCTTTTCACCTGCCAAACACATGCCCACTTCTCCTCTCTGGGGATAATAAAAACTAACCAGCGAACTGACAGAGGGCCTGACCCCCCCCCATCCACATCGACCACACACACACACAAAAAATCCGTACCCTCCAGCTACTAATTATAATGCTAACTTGCAAAATTTCCCTGCATTTTAAAACAATGGCAAAATGGTGGTGGGATCATACTTAGAAGAATGGCTTCTTGTCTGTCTCCACTAACAAAAATAGGCAACACCAAGTCAGCTACTCCTCAGCATAGTTATGTCCGTCGCTGCCTTCTTGGGTTTCAGGAGGCACAAACAAAGGTTCTCACAATTATGGTGAAACGCTGAACATCTGCAAATAATTTTCAACGTAGTGGTTAATTGAAAAGCTCTGCGGCATACTTCTTGGAACAAGCCAGTTACCTGTTCCCACGCAAAGAGGAGTATATAGAACCATGGTGGATTTCCAGCTGATGAAATAAAGGATTATTAAAGGAACGGGATGACCATGGGGATCATCGTTAATTCTCTGAAACAGAATCCGCCCTTTTCACCTGCCAAACACATGCCCACTTCTCCTCTCTGGGGATAATAAAAACTAACCATTGAACTGACAGAGGGCCTGACCCCCCCATCCACATCGACCACACACACAAAAAAAAACCGTACCCTCCAGCTACTAATTATAATGCTAACTTGCAAAATTTCCCTGCATTTTAAAACAATGGAAAAATGGTGGTGGGATGATACTTAGAAGAATGCCTTCTTGTCAGTCTCCACTAACAAAAATAGGCAACACCAAGTCAGCTACTCCTCAGCATAGTTATGTCTGTCGCAGCCTTCTTGGGTTTCAGGAGGCACAAACAAAGGTTCTCACAATTATGGTGAAACGCTGAACACCTGCAAATAATTTTCAACGTAGTGGTTAATTGAAAAGCTCTGCGGCATACTTCTTGGAACAAGGCAGTTACCTGTTCCCACGCAAAGAGGAGTATATAGAACCATGGTGGATTTCCAGCTGATGAAGTAAAGGATTATTAAAGGAAAGGGATGACCATGGTGATCATAGTTAATTCTCTGAAACAGAATCCGCCCTTTTCACCTGCCAAACACATGCCCACTTCTCCTCTCTGGGGATAATAAAAACTAACCAGCGAACTGACAGAGGGCCTGACCCCCCCCATCCACATCCACCACACACACAAAAAAAAACCGTACCCTCCAGCTACTAATTATAATGCTAACTTGCAAAATTTCCCTGCATTTTAAAACAATGGAAAAATGGTGGTGGGATGATACTTAGAAGAATGGCTTCTTGTCAGTCTCCACTAACAAAAATAGGCAACACCAAGTAAGCTACTCCTCAGCATAGTTATGTCCGTCGCAGCCTTCCTGGGTTTCAGGAGGCACAAACAAAGGTTCTCACAATTATGGTGAAATGCTGAACACCTGCAAATAATTTTCAACGTAGTGGTTAATTGAAAAGCTCTGCGGCATACTTCTTGGAACAAGGCAGTTACCTGTTCCCACGCAAAGAGGAGTATAGAGAACCATGGTGGATTTCCAGCTGATGAAGTAAAGGATTATTAAAGGAACGGGATGACCATGGGGATCATCATTAATTCTCTGAAACAGAATCCGCCCTTTTCACCTGCCAAACACATGCCCACTTCTCCTCTCTGGGGATAATAAAAACTAACCAGCGAACTGACAGAGGGCCTGACCCCCCCATCCACATCGACCACACACACAAAAAAAAAACAGTACCCTCCAGCTACTAATTATAATGCTAACTTGCAAAATTTCCCTGCATTTTAAAACAATGGAAAAATGGTGGTGGGATGAGACTTAGAAGAATGGCTTCTTGTCCGTCTCCACTAACAAAAATAGGCAACACCAAGTCAGCTACTCCTCAGCATAGCTATGTCCATCGCAGCCTTCTTGGGTTTCAGGAGGCACAAACAAAGGTTCTGACAATTATGGTAAAACGCTGAACACCTGCAAATAATTTTCAACGTAGTGGTTAATTGAAAAGCTCTGCGGCATACTTCTTGGAACAAGCCAGTTACCTGTTCCCACGCAAAGAGGAGTATATAGAACCATGGTGGATTTCCAGCTGATCAAGTAAAGGATTATTAAAGGAAGGGGATGACCATGGGGATCATCGTTAATTCTCTGAAACACAATCCGCCCTTTTCACCTGCCAAACACATGCCCACTTCTCCTCTCTGGGGATAATAAAAACTAACCAGCGAACTGACAGAGGGCCTGACCCCCACCATCCACATCGACCACACACAAAAAAAAAAACCGTACCCTCCAGCTACTAATTATAATGCTAACTTGCAAAATTTCCCTGCATTTTAAAACAATGGAAAAATGGTGGTGGGATGATACTTAGAAGAATGGCTTCTTGTCAGTCTCCACTAACAAAAATAGGCAACACCAAGTCAGCTACTCCTCAGCATAGTTATGTCTGTCGCAGCCTTCTTGGGTTTCAGGAGGCACAAACAAAGGTTCTCACAATTATGGTGAAACGCTGAACACCTGCAAATAATTTTCAACGTAGTGGTTAATTGAAAAGCTCTGCGGCATACTTCTTGGAACAAGGCAGTTACCTGTTCCCACCCAAAGAGGAGTATATAGAACCATGGTGGATTTCCAGCTGATGAAGTAAAGGATTATTAAAGGAACGGGATGACCATGGGGATCATCGTTAATTCTCTGAAACAGAATCCGCCCTTTTCACCTGCCAAACACATGCCCACTTCTCCTCTCTGGGGATAATGAAAGCTAACCAGCGAACTGACAGAGGGCCTGACCCCCCCCATCCACATCGACCACACACACAAAAAAAAACCGTACCCTCCAGCTACTAATTATAATGCTAACTTACAAAATTTCCCTGCATTTTAAAACAATGGAAAAATGGTGGTGGGATGATACTTAGAAGAATGGCTTCTTGTCAGTCTCCACTAACAAAAATAGGCAACACCAAGTCAGCTACTCCTCAGCATAGTTATGTCCGTCGCAGCCTTCTTGGGTTTCAGGAGGCACAAACACACGTTATCACAATTATGGTGAAACGCTGACACCTGCAAATAATTTTCAACGTAGTGGTTAATTGAAAAGCTCTGCGGCATACTTCTTGGAACAAGCCAGTTACCTGTTCCCACGCAAAGAGGAGTATATAGAACCATGGTGGATTTCCAGCTGATGAAGTAAAGGATTATTAAAGGAACGGGATGACCATGGGGATCATCCTTAATTCTCTGAAACAGAATCCGCCCTTTTCACCTGCCAAACACATGCCCACTTCTCCTCTCTGGGGATAATGAAAGCTAACCAGCGAACTGACAGAGGGCCCGACCCCCCCAACCACATCGACCACACACACAAAAAAAAACCGTACCCTCCAGCTACTAATTATAATGCTAACTTACAAAATTTCCCTGCATTTTTAAACAATGGAAAAATGATGGTGAGATGATACTTACAAAAATGGATCCTTGTCAGTCTCCACTAACAAAAATAGGCAAAACCAAGTCAGCTACGCCTCAGCATAGTTATGTCCGTCGCAGCCTTCTTGGGTTTCAGGAGGCACAAACAAAGGTTCTCACAATTATGGTGAAACGCTGAACACCTGCAAATAATTTTCAACGTACTGGTTAATTGAAAAGCTCTGCGGCATACTTCTTGGAACAAGCCAGTTACCTGTTCCCACGCAAAGAGTAGTATATAGAACCATGGTGGATTTCCAGCTCATGAAGTAAAGCATTATTAAAGGAACGGGATGACCATGGGGATCATCGTTAATTCTCTGAAACAGAATCCGCCCTTTTCACCTGCCAAACACATGCCCACTTCTCCTCTCTGGGGATAATAAAAACTAACCAGCGAACTGACAGAGGGCCTGACCCCCCCCATCCACATCCACCACACACACAAAAAAAAACCGTACCCTCCAGCTACTAATAATAATGCTAACTTGCAAAATTTCCCTGCATTTTAAAACAATGGAAAAATGGTGGTGGGATGATACTTAGAAGAATGGCTTCTTGTCAGTCTCCACTAACAAAAATAGGCAACACCAAGTCAGCTACTCATCAGCATAGTTATGTCCGTCGCTGCCTTCTTGGGTTTCAGGAGGCACAAACAAAGGTTCTCACAATTATGGTGAAACGCTGAACATCTGCAAATAATTTTCAACGTAGTGGTTAATTGAAAAGCTCTGCGGCATACTTCTTGGAACAAGGCAGTTACCTGTTCTACGCAAAGAGGAGTATATAGAACCATGGTGGATTTCCAGCTGATGAAGTAAAGGATTATTAAAGGAACGGGATGACCATGGGGATCATCGTTAATTCTCTGAAACAGAATCCGCCCTTTTCACCTGCCAAACACATGCCCACTTCTCCTCTCTGGGGATAATAAAAACTAACCAGCGAACTGACTGAGGGCCTGACCCCCACCATCCACATCGACCACACAAAAAAAAAAAAACCGTACCCTCCAGCTACTAATTATAATGCTAACTTGCAAAATTTCCCTGCATTTTAAAACAATGGAAAAATGGTGGTGGGATGATACTTAGAAGAATGGCTTCTTGTCAGTCTCCACTAACAAAAATAGGCAACACCAAGTCAGCTACTCCTCAGCATAGTTATGTCCGTCGCAGCCTTCTTGGGTTTCAGGAGGCACAAACAAAGGTTCTCACAATTATGGTGAAACGCTGAACACCTGCAAATAATATTCAACGTAGTGGTTAATTGAAAAGCTCTGCGGCATACTTCTTGGAACAAGGCAGTTATCTGTTCCCACGCTAAGAGGAGTATAGAGAACCATGGTGGATTTCCAGCTGATGAAGTAAAGGATTATTAAAGGAACGGGATGACCATGGGGATCATCGTTAATTCTCTAAACAGAATCCGCCCTTTTCACCTGCCAAACACATGCCCACTTCTCCTCTCTGGGGATAATAAAAACTAACCAGCGAACTGACAGAGGGCCTGACCCCCCCCCATCCACATCGACCACACACACACACAAAAAATCCGTACCCTCCAGCTACTAATTATAATGCTAACTTGCAAAATTTCCCTGCATTTTAAAACAATGGCAAAATGGTGGTGGGATCATACTTAGAAGAATGGCTTTTTGTCTGTCTCCACTAACAAAAATAGGCAACACCAAGTCAGCTACTCCTCAGCATAGTTATGTCCGTCGCTGCCTTCTTGGGTTTCAGGAGGCACAAACAAAGGTTCTCACAATTATGGTGAAACGCTGAACATCTGCAAATAATTTTCAACGTAGTGGTTAATTGAAAAGCTCTGCGGCATACTTCTTGGAACAAGCCAGTTACCTGTTCCCACGCAAAGAGGAGTATATAGAACCATGGTGGATTTCCAGCTGATGAAATAAAGGATTATTAAAGGAACGGGATGACCATGGGGATCATCGTTAATTCTCTGAAACAGAATCCGCCCTTTTCACCTGCCAAACACATGCCCACTTCTCCTCTCTGGGGATAATAAAAACTAACCATTGAACTGACAGAGGGCCTGACCCCCCCATCCACATCGACCACACACACAAAAAAAAACCGTACCCTCCAGCTACTAATTATAATGCTAACTTGGAAAATTTCCCTGCATTTTAAAACAATGGAAAAATGGTGGTGGGATGATACTTAGAAGAATGGCTTCTTCTCAGTCTCCACTAACAAAAATAGGCAACACCAAGTCAGCTAATCCTCAGCATATTTATGTCCGTTGCAGCCTTCTTCGGCATTTTAAAACAATGGAAAAATGGTGGTGGGATGATACTAGAAGAATGGCTTCTTGTCAGTCTCCACTAACAAAAATAGGCAACACCAAGTCAGCTACTCCTCAGCATAGATATGTCCGTCGCAGCCTTCTTGGGTTTCAGGACGCACAAAAAAAGTTTCTCACAATTATGGTGAAACACTGAACACCTGCAAAGAATTTTCAACGTAGCGGTTAATTGAAAAGCTCTGCGGCATACTTCTTGGAACAAGGCAGTTACCTGTTCCCACGCAAAGAGGAGTATAGAGAACCATGGTGGATATCCAGCTGATGAAGTAAAGGATTATTAAAGGAAAGGGATGACCATGGGGATCATCGTTAATTCTCTGAAACAGAATCCGCCCTTTTCACCTGCCAAACACATGCCCACTTCTCCTCTCTGGGGATAATAAAAACTAACCAGTGAACTGACAGAGGGCCTGACCACCCCCATCAACATCGACCACACACACAAAAAAAACCGTACCCTCCAGCTACTAATTATAATGCTAACTTGCAAAATTTCCCTGCATTTTAAAACAATGGAAAAATGGTGGTGGGATGATACTTAGAAGAATGGCTTCTTGTCAAGTCTCCACTACCAAGAATAGGCAACACCAAGTCAGCTACTCCTCAGCATACTTATGTCCGTCGCTGCCTTCTTGGGTTTCAGGAGGCACAAACAAAAGTTCTCACAATTATGGTGAAACGCTGAACATCTGCAAATAATTTTCAACGTATTGGTTAATTGAAAAGCTCTGCGGCATACTTCTTGGAACAAGCCAGTTACCTGTTCCCACGCAAAGAGGAGTATATAGAACCATGGTGGATTTCCAGCTGATGAAGTAAATGATTATTAAAGGAACGGGATGACCATGGGGATCATCGTTAATTCTCTGAAACAGAATCCGCCCTTTTCACCTGCCAAACACATGCCCACTTCTCCTCTCTGGGGATAATAAAAACTAACCAGCGAACTGACAGAGGGCCTGACCCCCCTATACACATTGACCACACACACAAAAAAAAAACAGTACCCTCCAGCTACTAATTATAATGCTAACTTGCAAAATTTCCCTGCATTTTAAAACAATGGAAAAATGATGGTGGGATGAGACTTAGAAGAATGGCTTCTTGTCAGTCTCCACTAACAAAAATAGGCAACACCAAGTCAGCCACTCCTCAGCATAGCTATGTCCATCGCAGCCTTCTTGTGTCTCAGGAGGCACAAACAAAGGTTCTCACAATTATGGTAAAACGCTGAACACCTGCAAATAATTATCAACGTAGTGGTTAATTGAAAAGCTCTGCGGCATACTTCTTGGAACAAGGCAGTTACCTGTTCCCATGCAAAGAGGAGTATATAGAACCATGGTGGATTTCCAGCTGATGAAGTAAAGGATTATTAAAGGAACGGGATGACCATGGGGATCATCGTTAATTCTCTGAAACAGAATCCGCCCTTTTCACCTGCCAAACACATGCCCACTTCTCCTCTCTGGGGATAATAAAAACTAACCAGCGAACTGACAGAGGGCCTGACCCCCCCCCATCCACATCGACCACACACAAAAAAAAAACCGTACCCTCCAGCTACTAATTATAATGCTAACTTGCAAAATTTCCCTGCATTTTAAAACAATGGAAAAATGGTGGTGGGATCATACTTAGAAGAATGGCTTCTTGTCTCTCTCCACTAACAAAAATAGGCAACACCAAGTCAGCTACTCCTCAGCATAGTTATGTCCGTCGCAGCCTTCTTAGGTTTCAGGAGGGACATACAAACGTTATCAAAATTATGGTGAAACGCTGAAAACCTGCAAATAATTTTCAACGTACTGGTTAATTTGAAAACTCTCCAGCATAATTCTTGGAACCAGCTAGGTACCTGTGCCCACGCATAGAGGAGTATATAGAAACATGGTGGAATCCCAGCTGATGAAGCAAAGGAATCTTAAAGGAATGAGATGACCATGCGGATCCTGTTTAATTCTCTGAAACAGAATCCGCACTTTTCACCTTCCAAACACATGCCCACTACTCTTCTCTGGGGATTATAAAAACAAACCAGCGATCTGACAGAGGGCCTGAACACCCATCCTGACCGACCCCACAAAACAAAAAAGTACCCTCCAGCTACTAATTATAACGCCAATTTGCAAAATTTCCCTGCATTTTTAAACAATGGAGAAATGATGGTGGGATGATACTTAGAAGAATGGCTTCTTGTCAGTCTCCACTGACAAAAATAGGCAACACCAAGTCAGCTACGCCTCAGCATAGTTATGTCCGTAGCAGCGATATTTGGTTTCAGTAGGCACATACACACGTTATCACAATTATGGTGAAACGCTGAAAACCTGCAAAGGATTGTCAACATACTGGTTAATTGAAAAGCTCTGAGGCATACTTCTTGGAACTAGCCAATTTCCTGTGCCAACGCATAGACAAGTATATAGAACCATGGTGGATTCCCAGCTCATGAAGCAAAGGATTCTTAAAGGAACGGGATTACCATGCGGATCCTGTTTAATTCTCTGAAACAGATCCGCAGTTTTCACCTGCCATACTAATACCCACTTCTCCTCTCTGGGGATAATAAAAACCAACCGGGGAACTGACAGAGGGCCTGACCAACACATCCAAACCGACCCCACAGGAAAAAAAAAAAAAAAAAAACCGTACCCTCCAGCTACTAATTATAATGCTAACTTGCAAAATTTCCCTGCATTTTAAAACAATGGAAAAATGGTGGTGGGATGATACTTAGAAGAATGGCTTCTTGTCAAGTCTCCACTACCAAGAATAGGCAACACCAAGTCAGCTACTCCTCAGCATACTTATGTCCGTCGCAGCCTTCTTGGGTTTCAGGAGGCACAAACAAAGGTTCTCACAATTATGGTGAAACGCTGAACACCTGCAAATAATTTTCAACGTAGTGGTTAATTGAAAAGCTCTGCGGCATACTTCTTGGAACAAGCCAGTTACCTGTTCCCACGCAAAGAGGAGTATATAGAACCATGGTGGATTTCCAGCTGATGAAGTAAATGATTATTAAAGGAACGGGATGACCATGGGGATCATCGTTAATTCTCTGAAACAGAATCCGCCCTTTTCACCTGCCAAACACATGCCCACTTCTCCTCTCTGGGGATAATAAAAACTAACCAGCGAACTGACAGAGGGCCTGACCCCCCTATACACATTGACCACACACACAAAAAAAAAACAGTACCCTCCAGCTACTAATTATAATGCTAACTTGCAAAATTTCCCTGCATTTTAAAACAATGGAAAAATGATGGTGGGATGAGACTTAGAAGAATGGCTTCTTGTGAGTCTCCACTAACAAAAATAGGCAACACCAAGTCAGCCACTCCTCAGCATAGCTATGTCCATCGCAGCCTTCTTGTGTCTCAGGAGGCACAAACAAAGGTTCTCACAATTATGGTAAAACGCTGAACACCTGCAAATAATTTTCAACGTAGTGGTTAATTGAAAAGCTCTGCGGCATACTTCTTGGAACAAGGCAGTTACCTGTTCCCACGCAAAGAGGAGTATATAGAACCATGGTGGATTTCCAGCTGATGAAGTAAAGGATTATTAAAGGAACGGGATGACCATGGGGATCATCGTTAATTCTCTGAAACAGAATCCGCCCTTTTCACCTGCCAAACACATGCCCACTTCTCCTCTCTGGGGATAATAAAAACTAACCAGCGAACTGACAGAGGGCCTGACCCCCCCCCATCCACATCGACCACACACAAAAAAAAAACCGTACCCTCCAGCTACTAATTATAATGCTAACTTGCAAAATTTCCCTGCATTTTAAAACAATGGAAAAATGGTGGTGGGATCATACTTAGAAGAATGGCTTCTTGTCTCTCTCCACTAACAAAAATAGGCAACACCAAGTCAGCTACTCCTCAGCATAGTTATGTCCGTCGCAGCCTTCTTAGGTTTCAGGAGGGACATACAAACGTTATCAAAATTATGGTGAAACGCTGAAAACCTGCAAATAATTTTCAACGTACTGGTAAATTTGAAAACTCTCCAGCATAATTCTTGGAACCAGCTAGGTACCTGTGCCCACGCATAGAGGAGTATATAGAAACATGGTGGAATCCCAGCTGATGAAGCAAAGGAATCTTAAAGGAATGAGATGACCATGCGGATCCTGTTTAATTCTCTGAAACAGAATCCGCACTTTTCACCTTCCAAACACATGCCCACTACTCTTCTCTGGGGATTATAAAAACAAACCAGCGATCTGACAGAGGGCCTGAACACCCATCCTGACCGACCCCACAAAACAAAAAAGTACCCTCCAGCTACTAATTATAACGCCAATTTGCAAAATTTCCCTGCATTTTTAAACAATGGAGAAATGATGGTGGGATGATACTTAGAAGAATGGCTTCTTGTCAGTCTCCACTGACAAAAATAGGCAACACCAAGTCAGCTACGCCTCAGCATAGTTATGTCCTTAGCAGCGATATTTGGTTTCAGTAGGCACATACACACGTTATCACAATTATGGTGAAACGCTGAAAACCTGCAAAGGATTGTCAACATACTGGTTAATTGAAAAGCTCTGAGGCATACTTCTTGGAACTAGCCAATTTCCTGTGCCAACGCATAGACAAGTATATAGAACCATGGTGGATTCCCAGCTCATGAAGCAAAGGATTCTTAAAGGAACGGGATTACCATGCGGATCCTGTTTAATTCTCTGAAACAGATCCGCAGTTTTCACCTGCCATACTAATACCCACTTCTCCTCTCTGGGGATAATAAAAACCAACCGGGGAACTGACAGAGGGCCTGACCAACACATCCAAACCGACCCCACAGGAAAAAAAAAAAAAAAAAAACCGTACCCTCCAGCTACTAATTATAATGCTAACTTGCAAAATTTCCCTGCATTTTAAAACAATGGAAAAATGGTGGTGGGATGATACTTAGAAAAATGGCTTCTTGTCAGTCTCCACTAACAAAAATAGGCAACACCAAGTCAGCTACTCCTCAGCATAGTTATATCCGTCGCAGCCTTCTTGGGTTTCAGGAGGCACAAACAAAGGTTCTCACAATTATGGTGAAACGCTGAACACCTGCAAATATTTTCAACGTAGTGGTTAATTGAAAAGCTCTGCGGCATACTTCTTGGAACAAGCCAGTTACCTGTTCCCACGCAAAGAGGAGTATAGAGAACCATGGTGGATTTCCAGCTGATGAAGTAAAGGATTATTAAAGGAAAGGGATGACCATGGGGATCATCGTTAATTCTCTGAAACAGAATCCGCCCTTTTCACCTGCCAAACACATGGCCACTTCTCCTCTCTGGGGATAATAAAAACTAACCAGCGAACTGACAGAGGGCCTGACCCCCCCCCATCCACAACGACCACACAAAAAAAAAAAACCGTACCCTCCAGCTACTAATTATAATGCTAACTGCAAAATTTCCCTGCATTTTAAAACAATGGAAAAATGGTGGTGGGATGAGACTTAGAAGAATGGCTTCTTGTCAGTCTCCACTAACAAAAATAGGCAACACCAAGTCAGCTACTCCTCAGCATAGTTATGTCCGTCGCAGCCTTCTTCTGCATTTTAAAACAATGGAAAAATGGTGGTGGGATGATACTAGAAGAATGGCTTCTTGTCAGTCTCCACTAACAAAAATAGGCAACACCAAGTCAGCTACTCCTCAGCATAGTTATGTCCGTCGCAGCCTTCTTGGGTTTCAGGAGGCACAAACAAAGGTTCTCACAATTATGGTGAAACGCTGAACACCTGCAAATAATTTTCAACGTAGTGGTTAATTGAAAAGCTCTGCGGCATACTTCTTGGAACAAGGCAGTTACCTGTTCCCACGCAAAGAGGAGTATATAGAACCATGGTGGATTTCCAGCTGATGAAGTAAAGGATTATTAAAGGAAAGGGATGACCATGGTGATCATAGTTAATTCTCTGAAACAGAATCCGCCCTTTTCACCTGCCAAACACATGCCCACTTCTCCTCTCTGGGGATAATAAAAACTAACCAGCGAACTGACAGAGGGCCTGACCCCCCCCATCCACATCGACCACACACACAAAAAAAAACCGTACCCTCCAGCTACTAATTATAATGCTAACTTGCAAAATTTCCCTGCATTTTAAAACAATGGAAAAATGGTGGTGGGATGATACTTAGAAGAATGGCTTCTTGTCAGTCTCCACTAACAAAAATAGGCAACACCAAGTCAGCTACTCCTCAGCATAGTTATGTCCGTCGCAGCCTTCCTGGGTTTCAGGAGGCACAAACAAAGGTTCTCACAATTATGGTGAAATGCTGAACACCTGCAAATAATTTTCAACGTAGTGGTTAATTGAAAAGCTCTGCGGCATACTTCTTGGATCAAGGCAGTTACCTGTTCCCACGCAAAGAGGAGTATAGAGAACCATGGTGGATTTCCAGCTGATGAAGTAAAGGATTATTAAAGGAAAGGGATGACCATGGGGATCCTCGTTAATTCTCTGAAACAGAATCCGCCCTTTTCACCTGCCAAACACATGCCCACTTCTCCTCTCTGGGGATAATAAAAACTAACCAGCGAACTGACAGAGGGCCTGACCCCCACCATCCACATCGACCACACACAAAAAAAAAAAACCGTACCCTCCAGCTACTAATTATAATGCTAACTTGCACAATTTCCCTGCATTTTAAAACAATGGAAAAATGGTGGTGGAATGAGACTTAGAAGAATGGCTTCTTGTCAGTCTCCACTAACAAAAATAGGCAACACCAAGTCAGCTACTCCTCAGCATAGCTATGTCCATCGCAGCCTTCTTGGGTTTCAGGAGGCACAAACAAAGGTTCTCACAATTATGGTGAAACGCTGAACACCTGCAAATAATTTTCAACGTAGTGGTTAATTGAAAAGCTCTGCGGCATACTTCTTGGAACAAGCCAGTTACCTGTTCCCACGCAAAGAGGAGTATATAGAACCATGGTGGATTTCCAGCGGATGAAGTAAAGGATTATTAAAGGAACGGGATGACCATGGGGATCATCGTTAATTCTCTGAAACAGAATCCGCCCTTTTCACCTGCCAAACACATGCCCACTTCTCCTCTCTGGGGATAATAAAAACTAACCAGCGAACTGACAGAGGGCCTGACCCCCCCCCATCTACATCGACCACACACACAAAAAAAAACCGTACCCTCCAGCTACTAATTATAATGCTAACTTGCAAAATTTCCCTGCATTTTAAAACAATGGAATAATGGTGGTGGGACGATACTTAGAAGAATGGATTCTTGTCAGTCTCCACTAACAAAAATAGGCAAAACCAAGTCTGCTACGCCTCAGCATAGTTATGTCCGTCGCAGCCTTCTTGGGTTTCAGGAGGCACAAACAAACGTTATCACAATTATGGTGAAACGCTGAACACCTGCAAATAATTTTCAACGTAGTGGTTAATTGAAAAGCTCTGCAGCAAACTTCTTGGAACAAGCCAGTTACCTGTTCCCACGCAAAGAGGAGTATATAGAACCATGGTGGATTTCCAGCTGATGAAGTAAAGGATTATTAAAGAACGGGATGACCATGGGGATCATCATTAATTCTCTGAAACAGAATCCGCCCTTTTCACCTGCCAAACACATGCCCACTTCTCCTCTCTGGGGATAATAAAAACTAACCAGCGAACTGACAGAGGGCCTGACCCCCCCATCCACATCGACCACACACACAAAAAAAAAACCGTACCCTCCAGCTACTAATTATAATGCTAACTTGCAAAATTTCCCTGCATTTTAAAACAATGGAAAAATGGTGGTGGGATGAGACTTAGAAGAATGCCTTCTTGTCAGTCTCCACTAACAAAAATAGGCAACACCAAGTCAGCTACTCCTCAGCATAGTTATGTCTGTCGCAGCCTTCTTGGGTTTCAGGAGGCACAAACAAAGGTTCTCACAATTATGGTGAAACGCTGAACACCTGCAAATAATTTTCAACGTAGTGGTTAATTGAAAAGCTCTGCGGCATACTTCTTGGAACAAGGCAGTTACCTGTTCCCACGCAAAGAGGAGTATATAGAACCATGGTGGATTTCCAGCTGATGAAGTAAAGGATTATTAAAGGAAAGGGATGACCATGGTGATCATAGTTAATTCTCTGAAACAGAATCCGCCCTTTTCACCTGCCAAACACATGCCCACTTCTCCTCTCTGGGGATAATAAAAACTAACCAGCGAACTGACAGAGGGCCTGACCCCCCCCATCCACATCCACCACACACACAAAAAAAAACCGTACCCTCCAGCTACTAATTATAATGCTAACTTGCAAAATTTCCCTGCATTTTAAAACAATGGAAAAATGGTGGTGGGATGATACTTAGAAGAATGGCTTCTTGTCAGTCTCCACTAACAAAAATAGGCAACACGAAGTAAGCTACTCCTCAGCATAGTTATGTCCGTCGCAGCCTTCCTGGGTATCAGGAGGCACAAACAAAGGTTCTCACAATTATGGTGAAACGCTGAACACCTGCAAATAATTTTCAACGTAGTGGTTAATTGAAAAGCTCTGCGGCATACTTCTTGGAACAAGGCAGTTACCTGTTCCCACCCAAAGAGGAGTATATAGAACCATGGTGGATTTCCAGCTGATGAAGTAAAGGATTATTAAAGGAACGGGATGACCATGGGGATCATCGTTAATTCTCTGAAACAGAATCCGCCCTTTTCACCTGCCAAACACATGCCCACTTCTCCTCTCTGGGGATAATGAAAGCTAACCAGCGAACTGACAGAAGGCCTGACCCCCCCATCCACATCGACCACACACACAAAAAAAAACCGTACCCTCCAGCTACTAATTATAATGCTAACTTACAAAATTTCCCTGCATTTTAAAACAATGGAAAAATGGTGGTGGGATGATACTTAGAAGAATGGCTTCTTGTCAGTCTCCACTAACAAAAATAGGCAACACCAAGTCAGCTACTCCTCAGCATAGTTATGTCCGTCGCAGCCTTCTTGGGTTTCAGGAGGCACAAACACACGTTATCACAATTATGGTGAAACGCTGACACCTGCAAATAATTTTCAACGTAGTGGTTAATTGAGAAGCTCTGCGGCATACTTCTTGGAACAAGCCAGTTACCTGTTCCCACGCAAAGAGGAGTATATAGAACCATGGTGGATTTCCAGCTGATGAAGTAAAGGATTATTAAGGGAACGGGATGACCATGGGGAACATCGTTAATTCTCTGAAACAGAATCCGCCCTTTTCACCTGCCAAACACATGCCCACTTCTCCTCTCTGGGGATAATAAAAACTAACCAGCGAACTGACAGAGGGCCTGACCACCCCATCCACATCGACCACACACACAAAAAAAAAACCGTACCCTCCAGCTACTAATTATAATGCTAACTTGCAAAATTTCTCTGCATTTTAA
The DNA here is from genome assembly GCF_041146395.1 of Eulemur rufifrons. Taxonomy (NCBI): domain Eukaryota; kingdom Metazoa; phylum Chordata; class Mammalia; order Primates; family Lemuridae; genus Eulemur; species Eulemur rufifrons. Next base: position 43,258 of record NW_027182898.1, on the reverse strand, counting down.
AACAATGGAAAAATGGTGGTGGGATGATACTTAGAAGAATGGCTTCTTGTCAGTCTCCACTAACAAAAATAGGCAACACCAAGTCAGCTACTCCTCAGCATAGCTATGTCCATCGCAGCCTTCTTGGGTTTCAGGAGGCACAAATAAAGGTTCTCACAATTATGGTAAAACGCTGAACACCTGCAAATAATTTTCATCGTAGTCGTTAATTGAAAAGCTCTGCGGCATACTTCTTGGAACAAGGCAGTTACCTGTTCCCACGCAAAGAGGAGTATATAATACCATGGTGGATTTACAGCTGATGAAGTAAAGGATTATTAAAGGAACGGGATGACCATGGTGATCATCGTTAATTCTCTGAAACAGAATCCGCCCTTTTCACCTGCCAAACACATGCCCACTTCTCCTCTCTGGGGATAATAAAAACTAACCAGCGAACTGACAGAGGGCCTGACCCCCCCCCCATTCACATCGACCACACACAGAGAAAAAAAACCGTACCCTCCAGCTACTAATTATAATGCTAACTTGCAAAATTTCGCTGCATTTTAAAACAATGGAATAATGATAGTGGGATGATACTTAGAAGAATGGCTTCTTGTCAGTCTCCACTAACAAAAATAGGCAACACCAAGTCAGCTACTCCTCAGCATAGTTATGTCCGTCGCAGCCTTCTTGGGTTTCAGGACGCACAAACACACGTTATCACAATTATGGTGAAACGCTGAACACCTGCAAATAATTTTCAACGTAGTGGTTAATTGAAAAGCTCTGCGGCATACTTCTTGGAACAAGCCAGTTACTTGTTCCCACGCAAAGAGGAGTATTTAGAACCATGGTGGATTTCCAGCTGATGAAGTAAAGGATTATTAAAGGAACGGGATGACCATGGGGATCATCGTTAATTCTCTTAAACAGAATCCGCCCTTTTCACCTGCCAAACACATGCCCACTTCTCCTCTCTTTGGATAATAAAAACTAACCAGCGAACTGACAGAGGGCCTGAACCCCCCCCATCCACATCGACCACACACACAAAAAAAAACCATACCCTCCAGCTACTAATTATAATGCTAACTTGCAAAATTTCCCTGCATTTTAAAACAATGGAAAAATGGTGGTGGGATGATACTTAGAAGAATGGCTTCTTCTCAGTCTCCACTAACAAAAATAGGCAACACCAAGTCAGCTACTCCTCAGCATAGCTATGTCCGTCGCAGCCTTCCTGGGTTTCAGGAGGCACAAACAAATGTTCTCACAATTATGGTGAAACGCTGAACACCTGCAAATAATTTTCAACGTAGTGGTTAATTGAAAAGCTCTGCGGCATACTTCTTGGAACAAGCCAGTTACCTGTTCCCACGCAAAGAGGAGTATATAGAATCATGGTGGATTTCCAGCGGATGAAGTAAAGGATTATTAAAGGAACGGGATGACCATGGGGATCATCGTTAATTCTCTGAAACAGAATCCGCCCTTTTCACCTGCCAAACACATGCCCACTTCTCCTCTCTGGGGATAATAAAAACTAACCAGCGAACTGACAGAGGGCCTGACCCCCAACATCCACATCGACCACACACAAAAAAAAAAAACCGTACCCTCCAGCTACTAATTATAATGCTAACTTGCAAAATTTCCCTGCATTTTAAAACAATGGAAAAATGGTGGTGGGATGAGACTTAGAAGAATGGCTTCTTGTCAGTCTCCACTAACAAAAATAGGCAACACCAAGTCAGCTACTCCTCAGCATAGTTATGTCCGTCGCAGCCTTCTTGGGTTTCAGGAGGCACAAACAAATGTTCTCACAATTATGGTGAAACGCTGAACACCTGCAAATAATTTTCAACGTAGTGGTTAATTGAAAAGCTCTGCGGCATACTTCTTGGAACAAGCCAGTTACCTGTTCCCACGCAAAGAGGAGTATATAGAACCATGGTGGATTTCCAGCTGATGAACTAAAGGATTATTAAAGGAACGGGATGACCATGGGGATCATCGTTAATTCTCTGAAACAGAATCCGCCCTTTTCACCTGCCAAACACATGCCCACTTCTCCTCTCTGGGGATAATAAAAACTAACCAGCGAACTGACAGAGGGCCTGACCACCCCATCCACATCGACCACACACACAAAAAAAAAACCGTACCCTCCAGCTACTAATTATAATGCTAACTTGCAAAATTTCCCTGCATTTTAAAACAATGGAAAAATGGTGGTGGGATGATACTTAGAAGAATGGCTTCTTGTCAGTCTCCACTAACAAAAATAGGCAACACCAAGTCAGCTACTCCTCAGCATAGCTATGTCCATCGCAGCCTTCTTGGGTTTCAGGAGGCACAAACAAAGGTTCTCACAATTATGGTAAAACGCTGAACACCTGCAAATAATTTTCATCGTAGTCGTTAATTGAAAAGCTCTGCGGCATACTTCTTGGAACAAGGCAGTTACCTGTTCCCACGCAAAGAGGAGTATATAATACCATGGTGGATTTCCAGCTGATCAAGTAAAGGATTATTAAAGCAACGGGATGACCATGGTGATCATCGTTAATTCTCTGAAACAGAATCCGCCCTTTTCACCTGCCAAACACATGCCCACTTCTCCTCTCTGGGGAAAATAAAAACTAACCAGCGAACTGACAGAGGGCCGGACCCCCCCCCCCCATTCACATCGACCACACACACAGAAAAAAAACCGTACCCTCCAGCTACTAATTATAATGCTAACTTGCAAAATTTCCCTGCATTTTAAAACAATGGAATAATGATGGTGGGATGATACTTATTAGAATGGCTTCTTGTCAGTCTCCACTAACAAAAATAGGCAACACCAAGTCAGCTACTCCTCAGCATAGTTATGTCCGTCGCAGCCTTCTTGGGTTTCAGGAGGCACAAACACACGTTTTCACAATTATGGTGAAACGCTGAACACCTGCAAATAATTTTCAACGTAGTGGTTAATTGAAAAGCTCTGCGGCATACTTCTTGGAACAAGCCAGTTACTTGTTCCCACGCAAAGAGGAGTATTTAGAACCATGGTGGATTTCCAGCTGATGAAGTAAAGGATTATTAAAGGAAAGGGATGACCATGGGGATCATCGTTAATTCTCTGAAACAGAATCCGCCCTTTTCACCTGCCAAACACATGCCCACTTCTCCTCTCTGGGGATAATAAAAACTAACCAGCGAACTCACATTGGGCCTGACCCCCCCATCCACGTCGACCACACACCAAAAAAAAAATCGTACCCTCCAGCTACTAATTATAATGCTAACTTGCAAAATTTCCCTGCATTTTAAAACAATGGAAAAATGGTGGTGGGATCATACTTAGAAGAATGGCTTCTTGTCTCTCTCCACTAACAAAAATAGGCAACACCAAGTCAGCTACTCCTCAGCATAGTTATGTCCGTTGCAGCCTTCTTGGGTTTCAGGAGGGACATACAAACGTTATCAAAATTATGGTGAAACGCTGAAAACCTGCAAATAATTTTCAACGTACTGGTTAATTTGAAAACTCTCCAGCATAATTCTTGGAACAAGCTAGGTACCTCTGCCCACGCATAGAGGAGTATATAGAAACATGGTGGAATCCCAGCTGATGAAGCAAAGGATTCTTAAAGGAATGAGATGACCATGCGGATCCTGTTTAATTCTCTGAAACAGAATCCGCACTTTTCACCTGCCAAGCACATGCCCACTACTCTTCTCTGGGGATAATAAAAACAAACCAGCGATCTGACAGAGGGCCTGAACACCCATCCTGACCGACCCCACAAAACAAAAAAGTACCCTCCAGCTACTAATTATAATGCCAATTTGCAAAATTTCCCTGCATTTTTAAACAATGGAGAAATGATGGTGGGATGATACTTAGAAGAATGGCTTCTTGTCAGTCTCCACTGACAAAAATAGGCAACACCAAGTCAGCTACGCCTCAGGATAGTTATATCCGTAGCAGCCATATTTGGTTTCAGTAGGCACATACACACGTAATCACAATTATGGTGAAACGCTGAAAACCTGCAAAGGATTGTCAACATACTGGTTAATTGAAAAGCTCTGAGGCATACTTCTTGGAACTAGCCAGTTTCCTGTGCCCACGCATAGACAAGTATATAGAACCATGGTGGATTCCCAGCTCATGAAGCAAAGGATACTTAAAGGAACGGGATTACCATGCGGATCCTGTTTAATTCTCTGAAACAGATCCGCAGTTTTCACCTGCCATACTAATACCCACTTCTCCTCTCTGGGGATAATAAAACCAACCGGGGAACTGACAGAGGGCCTGACCAACACATCCACACCGACCCCACAGGAAAAAAAAAAAAAAAAACACCGTAGCCTCCAGCTACTAATTATAATGCTAACTTGCAAAATTTTCCTGCATTTTTAAACAATGGAAAAATGATGGTGAGATGATACTTACAGGAATGGATTCTTGTCAGTCTCCACTAACAAAAATAGGCAAAACGAAGTCAGCTACGCCTCAGCATAGTTATGTCCGTCGCAGCCTTCTTGGGTTTCAGGAGGCACAAACAAACGTTATCACAATTATGGTGAAACGCTGAACACCTGCAAATAATATTCAACGTAGTGGTTAATTGAAAAGCTCTGCGGCATACTTCTTGGAACAAGGCAGTTATCTGTCCCATGCAAAGAGGAGTATATAGAACCATGGTGGATTTCCAGCTGATGAAGTAAAGGATTATTAAAGGAAAGGGATGACCATGGGGATCATCGTTAATTCTCTGAAACAGAATCCGCCCTTTTCACCTGCCAAACACATGCCCACTTCTCCTCTCTGGGGATAATAAAAACTAACCAGCGAACTGACACAGGGCCTGACCCCCCCATCCACATCGACCACACACACACAAAAAAAACCGTACCCTCCAGCTACTAATTATAATGCTAACTTGCAAAATTTCCCTGCATTTTAAAACAATGGAAAAATGGTGGTGGGATGAGACTTAGAAGAATGGCTTCTTGTCAGTCTCCACTAACAAAAATAGGCAACACCAAGTCAGCTACTCCTCAGCATAGCTATGTCCATCGCAGCCTTCTTGGGTTTCAGGAGGCACAAACAAAGGTTCTCACAATTATGGTAAAACGCTGAACACCTGCAAATAATTTTCAACGTAGTGGTTAATTGAAAAGCTCTGCGGCATACTTCTTGGAACAAGCCAGTTACCTGTTCCCACGCAAAGAGGAGTATATAGAACCATGGTGGATTTCCAGCGGATGAAGTAAAGGATTATTAAAGGAACGGGATGACCATGGGGATCATCGTTAATTCTGTGAAACAGAATCCGCCCTTTTCACCTGCCAAACACATGCCCACTTCTCCTCTCTGGGGATAATAAAAAATAACCAGCGAACTGACAGAGGGCCTGACCCCCAACATCCACATCGACCACACACAAAAAAAAAAAAACGTACCCTCCAGCTACTAATTATAATGCTAACTTGCAAAATTTCCCTGCATTTTAAAACAATGGAATAATGATGGTGGGATGATACTTATTAGAATGGCTTCTTGTCAGTCTCCACTAACAAAAATAGGCAACACCAAGTCAGCTACTCCTCAGCATAGTTATGTCCGTCGCAGCCTTCTTGGGTTTCAGGAGGCACAAACACACGTTATCACAATTATGGTGAAACGCTGAACACCTGCAAATAATTTTCAACGTAGTGGTTAATTGAAAACTCTGCGGCATACTTCTTGGAACAAGCCAGTTACTTGTTCCCACGCAAAGAGGAGTATTTAGAACCATGGTGGATTTCCAGCTGATGAAGTAAAGGATTATTAAAGGAACGGGATGACCATGGGGATCATCGTTAATTCTCTGAAACAGAATCCGCCCTTTTCACCTGCCAAACACATGCCCACTTCTCCTCTCTCGGGATAATAAAAACTAACCAGCGAACTGACATTGGGCCTGACCCCCCCATCCACGTCGACCACACACCAAAAAAAAAATCGTACCCTCCAGCTACTAATTATAATGCTAACTTGCAAAATTTCCCTGCATTTTAAAACAATGGAAAAATGGTGGTGGGATCATACTTAGAAGAATGGCTTCTTGTCTCTCTCCACTAACAAAAATAGGCAACACCAAGTCAGCTACTCCTCAGCATAGTTATGTCCGTTGCAGCCTTCTTGGGTTTCAGGAGGGACATACAAACGTTATCAAAATTATGGTGAAACGCTGAACACCTGCAAATAATTTTCAACGTACTGGTTAATTTGAAAACTCTCCAGCATAATTCTTGGAACAAGCTAGGTACCTGTGCCCACGCATAGAGGAGTATATAGAAACATGGTGGAATCCCAGCTGATGAAGCAAAGGATTCTTAAAGGAATGAGATGACCATGCGGATCCTGTTTAATTCTCTGAAACAGAATCCGCACTTTTCACCTGCCAAGCACATGCCCACTACTCTTCTCTGGGGATAATAAAAACAAACCAGCGATCTGACAGAGGGCCTGAACACCCATCCTGACCGACCCCACAAAACAAAAAAGTACCCTCCAGCTACTAATTATAATGCCAAGTGCAAAATTTCCCTGCATTTTTAAACAATGGAGAAATGATGGTGGGATGATACTTAGAAGAATGGCTTCTTGTCAGTCTCCACTGACAAAAATAGGCAACACCAAGTCAGCTACGCCTCAGGATAGTTATGTCCGTAGCAGCCATATTTGGTTTCAGTAGGCACATACACACGTTATCACAATTATGGTGAAACGCTGAAAACCTGCAAAGGATTGTCAACATACTGGTTAATTGAAAAGCTCTGAGGCATACTTCTTGGAACTAGCCAGTTTCCTGTGCCCACGCATAGACAAGTATATAGAACCATGGTGGATTCCCAGCTCATGAAGCAAAGGATACTTGAAGGAACGGGATTACCATGCGGATCCTGTTTAATTCTCTGAAACAGATCCGCAGTTTTCACCTGCCATACTAATACCCACTTCTCCTCTCTGGGGATAATAAAACCAACCGGGGAACTGACAGAGGGCCTGACCAACACATCCACACCGACCCCACAGGAAAAAAAAAAAAAAAAACACCGTAGCCTCCAGCTACTAATTATAATGGTAACTTGCAAAATTTTCCTGCATTTTTAAACAATGGAATAATGATGGTGAGATGATACTTACAGGAATGGATTCTTGTCAGTCTCCACTAACAAAAATAGGCAAAACGAAGTCAGCTACGCCTCAGCATAGTTATGTCTGTCGCAGCCTTCTTGGGTTTCAGGAGGCACAAACAAACGTTATCACAATTATGCTGAAACGCTGAACACCTGCAAATAATTTTCAACGTAGTGGTTAATTGAAAAGCTCTGCGGCATACTTCTTGGACCAAGCCAGTTACCTGTTCCCAGGCTAGAGGAGTATAGAGAACCATGGTGGATTTCCAGCTGATGAAGTAAAGGATTATTAAAGGAACGGGATGACCATGGGGATCATCGTTAATTCTCTGAAACAGAATCCGCCCTTTTCACCTGCCAAACACATGCCCACTTCTCCTCTCTGGGGATGATAAAAACTAACCATTGAACTGACAGAGGGCCTGACCCTCCCCCATCCACATCGACCACACACACAAAAAAACACCGTACCCTCCAGCTACTAATTATAATGCTAACTTGCAAAATTTCCCTGCATTTTAAATCAATGGAAAATTGGTGGTGGGATGATACTTAGAAGAATGGCTTCTTGTCAGTCTCCACTAACAAAAATAGGCAACACCAAGTCAGCTACTCCTCAGCATAGTTATGTCCGTCGCTGCCTTCTTGGGTTTCAGGAGACACAAACAAATGTTCTCACAAATATGGTGAAATGCTGAACATCTGCAAATAATTTTCAACGTAGTGGTTAATTGAAAAGCTCTGCGGCATACTTCTTGGAACAAGCCAGTTACCTGTTCCCACGCAAAGAGGAGTATATAGAACCATGGTGGATTTCCAGCTAATGAAGTCAAGGATTATTAAAGGAACGAGATGACCATGGGGATCATCGTTAATTCTCTGAAACAGAATCCGCCCTTATCACCTGCCAAAGACATGCCCACTTCTCCTCTCTGGGGATAATAAAAACTAACCAGCGAACTGACAGAGGGCCTGACCACCCCATCCACATCGACCACACACACACAAAAAAAACCGTACCCTCCAGCTACTAATTACAATGCTAACTTGCAAAATTTCCCTGCATTTTAAAACAATGGAAAAATGGTGGTGGGATGATACTTAGAAGAATGGCTTCTTGTCAGTCTCCACTAACAAAAATAGGCAACACCAAGTCAGCTACTCCTCAGCATAGCTATGTCCGTCGCAGCCTTCTTGGGTTTCAGGAGGCACAAACAAAGGTTCTCACAATTATGGTGAAACGCTGAACACCTGCAAATAATTTTCAACGTAGTGGTTAATTGAAAAGCTCTGCGGCATACTTCTTGGAACAAGCCAGTTACCTGTTCCCATGCAAAGAGGAGTATAGAGAACAATGGTGGATTTCCAGCTGATGAAGTAAAGGATTATTAAAGGAAAGGGATGACCATGGGTATCATAGTTAATTCTCTGAAACAGAATCCGCCCTTTTCACCTGCCAAACACATGCCCACTTCTCCTCTCTGGGGATAATAAAAACTAACCAGCGAACTGACAGAGGGCCTGACCCCCTCCCATCCACATCGACCACACACAAAAAAAAAAACTGTACCCTCCAGCTACTAATTATAATGCTAACTTGCAAAATTTCCCTGCATTTTAAAACAATGGAAAAATGGTTGTGGGATGAGACTTAGAAGAATGGCATCTTGTCAGTCTCCACTAACAAAAATAGGCAACACCAAGTCAGCTACTCCTCAGCATAGTTATGTCCGTCGCAGCATTCTTGGGTTTCAGGAGGCACAAACAAAGGTTCTCACAATTATGGTGAAACGCTGAACACCTGCAAATAATTTTCAACGTAGTGGTTAATTGAAAAGCTCTGCGGCATACTTCTTGGAACAAGCCAGTTACCTGTTCCCAGGCAAAGAGGAGTATAGAGAACCATGGTGGATTTCCAGCTGATGAAGTAAAGGATTATTAAAGGAAAGGGATGACCATGGGGATCATCGTTAATTCTCTGAAACACAATCCGCCCTTTTCACCTGCCAAACACATGCCCACTTCTCCTCTCTGGGGATAATAAAAAATAACCAGCGAACTGACAGAGGGCCTGACCGCCCCCCCATCCACATCGACCACACACACACAAAAAAATCGTACCCTCCAGCTACTAATTATAATGCTAACTTGCAAAATTTCCCTGCATTTTAAATCAATGGAAAAATGGTGGTGGGATGATACTTAGAAGAATGGCTTCTTGTCAGTCTCCACTAACAAAAATAGGCAACACCAAGTCAGCTACTCCTCAGCATAATTATGTCCGTCTCTGCCTTCTTGGGTTTCAGGAGGCACAAAAAAAGGTTCCACAATTATGGTGAAACGCTGAACATCTGCAAATAATTTTCAACGTAGTGGTTAATTGAAAAGCTCTGCGGCATACTTCTTGGAACAAGCCAGTTACCTGTTCCCACGCAAAGAGGAGTATATAGAACCATGGTGGATTTCCAGCTAATGAAGTCAAGGATTATTAAAGGAACGGGATGACCATGGGGATCATCGTTAATTCTCTGAAACAGAATCCGCCCTTTTGACCTGCCAAACACATGCCCACTTCTCCTCTCTGGGGATAATAAAAACTAACCAGCGAACTGACAGAGGGCCTGACCACCCCATCCACATCGACCACACACACACAAAAAAAACCGTACCCTCCAGCTACTAATTACAATGCTAACTTGCAAAATTTCCCTGCATTTTAAAACAATGGAAAAATGGTGGTGGGATGATAATTAGAAGAATGGCTTCTTGTCAGTCTCCACTAACAAAAATAGGCAACACCAAGTCAGCTACTCCTCAGCATAGCTATGTCCGTCGCAGCCTTCTTGGGTTTCAGGAGGCACAAACAAAGGTTCTCACAATTATGGTGAAACGCTGAACACCTGCAAATAATTTTCAACGTAGTGGTTAATTGAAAAGCTCTGCGGCATACTTCTTGGAACAAGCCAGTTACCTGTTCCCACGCAAAGAGGAGTATAGAGAACCATGGTGGATTTCCAGCTGATGAAGTAAAGGATTATTAAAGGAAAGGGATGACCATGGGGATCATAGTTAATTCTCTGAAACAGAATCCGCCCTTTTCACCTGCCAAACACATGCCCACTTCTCCTCTCTGGGGATAATAAAAAATAACCAGCGAACTGACAGAGGGCCTGACCCCCCCATCCACATCGACCATACACACACAAAAAAACCCGTACCCTCCAGCTACTCATTATAATGCTAACTTGCAAAATTTCCCTGCATTTTAAAACAATGGAAAAATGGTGGTGGGATGATACTTAGAAGAATGGCTTCCTGTCAGTCTCCACTAACAAAAATAGGCAACACCAAGTCAGCTACTCCTCAGCATAGCTATGTCCATCGCAGCCTTCTTGGGTTTCAGGAGGCACAAACAAAGGTTCTCACAATTATGGTAAAACGCTGAACACCTGCAAATAATTTTCAACGTAGTGGTTAATTGAAAAGCTCTGCGGCATACTTCTTGGAACAAGGCAGTTACCTGTTCCCACGCAAAGAGGAGTATAGAGAACCATGGTGGATTTCCAGCTGATGAAGTAAAGGATTATTAAAGGAACGGGATGACCATGGGGATCATCGTTAATTCTCTGAAACAGAATCCGCCCTTTTCACCTGCCAAACACATGCCCACTTCTCCTCTCTGGGGATAATAAAAACTAACCATTGAACTGACAGAGGGCCTGACCCCCCCATCCACATCGACCACACACACACACAAAAAAAAAACCGTACCCTCCAGCTACTAATTATAATGCTAACTTGCAAAATTTCCCTGCATTTTAAAACAATGGAAAAATGGTGGTGGGATGATACTTAGAAGAATGGCTTCTTGTCAGTCTCCACTAACAAAAATAGGCAACACCAAGTCAGCTACGCCTCAGCATAGTTATGCCCGTGGCAGCCATGTTGGGTTTAAGGAGGCATATACAAACTTTATCATAATTATGTTGAAACGTGCTGAAAACCCGGCAAATAATTCTCAACGTACTGTTTAATTCAAAAGCTCTGTGGCATACTTCTTGGAAGAAGCCTGTTACCTGGGCCCACGCATAGAGGGGTCTGGAGAACCATCGTGGATTCCAAGGTGATGAATCTAAGGATTCTTAAAGGAACAGGCTGAAAAGTGCAGATCCTGACTGAAACAGGATTCGGACTTTTTGCCTGCAACACACATGCCCACTTCTCCTCTCTAGGGATAACAAAAACAACCCATCGGATTGACAGATGGCCTGCCCCCGCCCCCCACCACCCCACACAAAATCCTGCCCTCCAGCGACTGATCCTTATGCTATCTGGCAATACGTCCTCTGCCTTTTAAAATAATGGAGATAGAATGGTGGAATTATACCTAAAAGACTGGCTTATTGCCAGACTCCCATACCAAGTATTGGCAACAGCAAGTCACCTAGGCCTCAGCACACGTTTGTCCCTGGCAGCCATCTTGGGTTTAAGGAGGCACAGATGAACCTTATCACAATTATGGTGAAAGGTGCTGCAAAAGCGGTCAAGTAATTCTCATGGTAGTGGTTACTTGAAAAGCTCTGCGGCATAATTCTTTGAACTAGCCAGTTAACTGGGCCCACGCATAGAGCAGTCTAGAGGCCCATGGTGGATTCCCAGCTGATGAAGCAAGGGATTCTTAATGGAACGGGGTGAAAAGTGCGGTTTCTGTTTCAGTCTAAGACAGAAACGGGGTCCGAACTTTTTACCTGCCACACACATGCCCACTTCTCCGGTCTGGGGAAAATAAAAACCATCCAGCGAACTGACAGAGGGCCTGCGCCCCCCACCCACACCGACCCCACAAATAAAAATGTCCCCTCCAGCTACTAATTATTATGCTAACTTGCAAAGGTTTCCGTGCATTTTAAAATAATGGGGAAAGTATGGTGGAATGATACTTAAAAGAATGGCCTCCTTCCAGCCTCCAGTAACAAGTGTCGTGAAATCCAAGTGACCTAGGCCTCAGCATAGTTTTCTCCGTGGCAGCCATCTTGTGTTTAAGGAGGCACAGACGATCCTTATCACAATTATGGTGATATGTGCTGCAGAAACTGGCAAATAATTCTACACGTAGTGTTTATCTCAAAAGCTGTGCAGCATACATCTTGGTACAGGCCAGTTCATGGGCCCATGCATGGAGGGTTCTAAGGAACCATGGTGGATTCCCAGCTGATGAATCAAAGGATTTTTAATGGAACCGGCTGAAAAGTGCGGATACTGTTTCAGTCTAACTGAAACAGGATCCGCACATTTCACCTGCCACAAATATATCCACTTCCCTGTCTGGGCATAATAAACACGAACAACCAGACTGACAGAGGGACTGTCCCCCAAACCACCCCGATCCCACCCAAAAACGTCCCCTCCGTTGACTCATCCTTATGCTAACTGCCGAAAGTTGCTCACCTTTTAATATAAGGGAGAAAGGATGGGGCAATGATAATTAAAAGACTGGATTCTTGTCAGACTCCCGTACCAAGTATTGGCAACACCAAGCGAGAGAACCCTCAGTATAGGTTTGTCCATGGAAGCCATCTAGGGTTTAAGGAAGCACAAATGAACCTTATCAAAATTATGGTAAAAGTGCTGGAAAAGCTGGCAAATAATTTCCATGGTAGTGGTTATTTCAAATGCTCTGTGGCATACTTCTTTGAACTAGCCTGTTAAGTGGGTCCACACATAGTGGGGTGTAGAGAACTATGGTGGATTCCCAGCTGATGAAGCAAAGGATTCTTAAAGGAACAGGATGAAAAGTGCCGATCCTGTATCAGTCTAAGACTGAAACAGGATCCACACTTTTCACTTGCCACACACATGTCCACTTCTCCTCTCCGGGGATAATAAAAACAAACCACTGGACTGACAGAGGGCCTGGCTCTGCCTCTCCCACCCCACACAAAAACGTTTCCTCCAGCGACTCATCCTTAAGCTAAATGGCAATAGGTGCTCTGCCTTTTAAAATAGTTGTGAAAGGAAGGTGGAATGATACTTAAAGGAATGGCTTCTTGCCACGGACCAGTACCAATTATCGGCAACTCCAAGGGAGATTGGCCTAACCGTAGTTGTTTCTGTGGAAGCCAGCTTGGGTTTCAGGATGCACTGCCTAACCTTTTCACAATCATTGTGAAAGTTGCTGCAAAAACTGGCAAATAATACTCAATGTAGTGGTTATTTCCAAAGCTCTGCGGCATACATCTTGGAACTAGCCAGTTACCTGGACCCACACATAGAGGGGTCTCGACAGCCATGGTGGATTCCCAGCTGATGAATCAAAGGATTCGTAAAGGAACTGGCTGAAAAGTGCGGATCCTGTTTCAGTCTAAGACTGAAACAGGATCCGTACTTTTCACCTGCCACACACATGCCCACCTCTCCTCTTTGGGCATAATAAAGACAAACCACCAGACAGACAGAGAGCCTTCCCCTCAACGCACCACCCGACCCCACTCAAAAACGTCCCCTCCAGCAACTCATTCTTATGATAACTGGAAAAAGGTGTTCTGCCTTTTAAAATGATGGAGAAAGGATGGTGGAATGACTCTTAATAACATGGCTTCTTGCCAGGCTCCAGTACCAACTATCGGCAACACCAAGTGAACTAGGCCTCAGCATACTTTTGTCCGCCCCAGCCATCTTGGGTTGAAGGAGGCACGGACCAACCTTATCACAATTATGGTGAAAGGTGGTGCAAAAACTAGCAAATAATTCTCAACGTAGTGGTTATTTCAAAAGCTCTGTGGCATACTTCTTGGAACTTGCCAGTTACCTGGGCCCACGCATAGAGGTCTTTAAAGAACCATGGTGTATTCCCAGCTGATGAATCAAACGATTCTTTTTTGTTTGTTTGTTTGTTTGTTAGCTCATTATGGGGGTACAAAAGATCAGGCTATATACATTCCCCATGCCTCCCCTTTCCCCCGATTCTGAGCTTCAATTTTGTCCATTCCCTAGTCAGTGCACATCACATTCATCATGTAGGTGTGCACCCCTCCTCTCCCCCACCCCATCCCCCCCAGTTAGAACTTGAAGGGTGTCCATTCCCCAGGCAGTGCACATCACATTCATCAAGTAGGTATACACCCATCCCTTCCACCCGGCCCCAACCTCTGTCCGATACCCAATTGGTGTTGTTCCCAAATGTGCACTCAGGGAAACCAATTTGCTGGTGAGTACATGTGGTGCTTATTTTTCCATTCTTGGGATACTTCACTTAATAGAATGGGATCCAGCTCTCTCCAGGAGAACCAAAGAGATGCCATATCGCCATTATTTCTAATAGCTGAGTAATATTCCATGGTATACATATACCACATTTTGCTAATCCATTCATGAATTGATGGGCATTTGGGTTGTTTCCACATCTTTGTGATTGTGAATTGTGCTGCTATAATCATTCAGGTGCAGGTGTCTTTTTTATAGAATGACTTTTGTTCTTCTGGGTAGATGTCCAATAATGGAATTGCTGGATCGAATGGTAGGTCTACTTGAATCTGTTTAAGGTATCTCCACATTGCTTTCCACAGGGGCTGCACTAGTTTACAGTCCCACCAGCAGTTTATGAATGTACCTATCTCGCCACACCCACACCAACATGTATAGTTTTGGGACTTTTTGATAAAGGCCATTCCTACTGGAGTTAAGTGATATCTCATTGTGGTTTTGATTTGCATTTCCCTGATGATTAGAGATGTTGAACACTTTTTCATATGTTTGTTAGCCATTTTTATATCTTCTTTTGAAAAATTTCTATTTATGTCCTTTGCCCACTTTTTGATAGGGTTGTTTGATTTTTTCTTACTGATTTTTCTGAGTTCTAAATAGATTCTTGTTATCAGTCCTTTATCTGATGTGTAGTATGCGAAAATTTTTTCCCATTCTGTAGGTTGTCCATTTACTCTCGTGACTGTTTCTTTGGCTGTGCAGAAGCTTTTTAATTTGATCAGGTCCCATTTATTTATTTTTGTTGTTGCTGTGATTGCTTTAGGGGTCTTCTTCATAAATTCTTTGCCTAGGCCAATGTCTGTAAGAGTCTTTCCTACATTTTCTTCTAGAATTCTAATAGTTTCTGACCTTAGGTTTAAGTCTGTTAACCACTGTGATTTGATTTTTGTGTGTCCTGTTTTAGTCTTCTACATGTGGATATCCAGTTTTCCCAGCACCATTTATTAAATAAGGAATCTTTTCCCCAGAGTATGTTTTTGTCTGCTTTGTCAAAGATTAGATGGCTATATGAGGATGGTTTTATATTGGGATTTTCTGTTCTGTTCCACTGGTCTGTGTCCCTGCACTTGTGCCAGTACCAGGCTGTTTTAAGAACCACAGCCTTGTAGTATAGTTTGAAGTCTGGCAAATTAATACTTCCCATTTTGTTTTTGTTGTTTAAGATTGCTTTTGCTAAACGGGGTCTTCCCTGGTTCCATACAAAGCGTAAAATTATTTTTTCTATGTCTGTGAAAAAAGATGTTGGTAATTTAATAAGGATTGCATTGAATCTGTAGATAACTTTGGGCAGTATAGACATTTTAACAATGTTGATTCTACCGATCCATGAGCATGGTATGGTTTTCCACCTATTTACATGTTCTGCAATTTCCTTCCTCAGTGTTTCATAGTTCTCCCTATAGAGGTCCTTTACCTCCTTAGTTAAATAAATTCCTAGGTATTTTATTTTCTTTGTTGCTATTTTGAAGGGTATTGAGTCCTTAATTTGGTTTTCCATTTGACTGTTATTGGCATATATGAATTCCTCTGATTTGTGTGTATTGATTTTCTATCCTGAGACTTTACTGAATTCATTGATCAATTCCAGGAGTCTCTTGGTTGAAACCTTGGGGTTTTATAGATATAACATCATATCATCAGCAAAGAGTGAGAGTTTGATCTCTTCTGTCCCTATTTCAACTCCCTTGATTCTGCTCTCTTGCCTGATAGCTCTTGCAAGGACTTCCAATACTATGTAGAAAAGTAATGGGGACAGTGGTAAGCCTTGTCTGGTTCCAGTTTGAAGTGGGAATGCTTTCAGTTTTTCCCCATTCAGTATGATGTTGGCTGAGGGTTTGTCGTATATGGCTTGTATCATTTTTATATAGGCCCCATCTATGCCTATTTTGTTAAGTGTTCTTATCATAAAAGGGTGTTGAATTTTGTCAAATGCTTTCTCTGCATCTATTGAGAGGATCATCTGATCTTTATTTTTGCTTCTATTTATGTGATGAATTACATTCCCATATGTCAAACCATCCCTGCATCTCTGGGATGAAGCCCACTTGGTCGTGATGGATTATTTTTTTGATAAGCACTTGGATTCGATTTGTTAGAATTTTATTGAGAATTTTTGCATCTATATTCATAAGAGAAATTGGTCTATAGTTCTCTGTTTTAGTTGCATCCTTTCCTGGATTTGGTATCAGGATTATGTTGGCTTGGTAAAAAGTGTTGGGGAGAATCCCATCCTTCTCTATATTGGAGAATAGTTTATGTACGATGGGCACCAGTTCTTCTTTGTAGGTATGGTAGAATTCAGGTGTGAACCCATCTGGTCCAGGGCTTTTCTTTTTGGGAAGGTTTTTTATTGCTGTTTCAATTTCAGATCTAGATATCGGTCTATTCAGGAATTCTGTGTCTTCCTGGTTGAGCCTGGGAAGGCTGTGTGTTTATAAGAATTTGTCCATTTCCTCCAGGTTTTCTAATTTGTGTGCATAAAGATTTTTGTAGAATTCATAGATGATATCATGTATCTCTGTGGCATCAGTCGTGATTACTCCTTTCGTGTTCCTGATCGAGGTTATAAGAGATTTTTCTTTTCTGCTCTTGGTTAGTTTAGCCAGAGGTGTGTCAATTTTGTTTATTTTTTCAAAGAACCAACTTTTGGCTTTATTAATCTCCGTTATGGTTTGGTTTAATCTCCCTTATGGTCCTTTTCATTTAGTTCTGATTTAATCTTAATAATTTCCTTCTGCTGGGTTTGGGTTTGGTCTCTTCTTTCTTCTCCAGCTCTTTGAGTCTATTCATTAGATTGTCTATTTGTAAGTTTTCTGTCTTTTTGGTATAGGCATTTATGGAAATAAATTTTCCTCTCAGGACTGCTTTAGCTGTGTCCCACAGATTTTGATAAGTTGTATCTCCTTTGTCGTTTAATTCAGAGAATCTTTTGATTTCTGACTTGATTTCTTCATTTATAAAATGATTGTTCAGGAGAAGGTTATTTAGCTTCCATGACTTTGAGTAGAAATGAGGATTTCTGTTAGGGTTCATTGTTACTTTTATTCCACTGTGATCCGAGAAGCTGCATGGTATTATTTCTATATTTTTAAATTTTTTAAGACATGCTTTATGTCCTAAGATATGGTCAATCTTGGAGAATGTCCCATGAGCTGATGAGAAGAACTTATATTCAGTGGTATTTGGGTAGAATGTCCTGTAGATGTCAGTCAGGCCCATTTGTTCTAGCATTCTATATACGTCCAATATTTCTTTGTTTATTTTTTGTTTGGAGGATCTGTCTTGAACTGTCAGTGGCGTGTTAAAATCTCTGGCTACTAAAGTGTTGTTATCTATCATTTGGTTCAGATCAAGTAGGGTTTGCTTTATGAATCTGGGTGCACCTAGATCGGGTGCATATATGTTAAGTATAGTTATGTCTTCTTGTTGAATTGTACCCTTCACCAGTATATAGTAACCATCTTTGTCTTTCTTTACTTTTGTTGATTTAAAAACTACGTTATCGGAGATTAGAACTGCCACGCCAGCTTTCTTTTGGGTTCCATTTGCTTGGAATATTGATTTCCACCCTTTTATTTTCAGTCTAAATGCATCCTTGCAGGTTAGATGAGTTTCCTGAAGACAGCAGATACTTGGCTTATATCTTTTTTATCCATCGGGCCAGTCCATGTCTCTTGAGTGGGGAATTCAATCCATTCACATTTAATGAGAGAACTGATAAGCGAGACAGATTGCTGTTCCTCATGTTGGGTTGAATTTCATTGATCTGTTTTCTCTCTTGAGCCATTATGATAACTGTGTTTTCATATTTATCTCTTGATTAGTGTTACATTCGAAGGTCCTTCTTGTGCTGGACCACGTGTAACTCTGTTTTGAATACTTCTTGGAAAGCTGCTCTTGTCTTGGTGAATTCTCTGAGTTTTTGTTTATCTGAGAATGTCTTAATTTCACCTTCATATATAAAACTGAGCTTATCTGGGTACAGGATTCTAGGCTGGGCATTATTCTGTTTCAGAAGAGTGAGAATGGGGCTCCAATCTCTTCTTGCTTGTAAGGTTTCAGTTGAGAAATCTGGCGTGATTCGGATGGGCTTTCCTTTGTATGTTACTTGTTTCTTTCTCCTTACAGATTGAAGAAGGGCCTCGTTAGTGGATATTTTGGTCAGTCTGATAACTACATGACGTGGTGTCTTCCTATTTGGTATGAATCTCTCAGAGGTTCTTTGAGCTTCTTGAACCTGTGTATCTAGAGATTTGGCAAGGCCTGGGAAATTTTCCTCAATTATATCTTCAGATACTTTATTCAACCCTTGCTTATTGTCTTCTTCACCCTCAGGAATGCCGATAACTCTCACGTTAGGCTTCTTTACATAATCCCACATTTCTTGTAGACTATGATTATTTCTCATGTTTCTTTGTTTTAACTCTGTGACTGCCTTATTTAATTGGAAAGTGTTATCTTCGATCTCTGAGATTCTTTCTTCTGTTTGATCTACCCTGCTCTTGAGACTTTCCACTGTGTTTTGTAGCTCCTTGAATAAATTTTTCATTTCCAGGAGTTCAGTTTGATTTTTCTTCAGTATTTCAATTTCTTTGGTGAATTTTTCTTCCAAGTCCTGGATCTTTTTTGTGGTTTCTTTGTGTTGATTATCCATTTTTTCTTGCATAATGTTCAGCGTATTTATGATCCATGTTTGAAATTCTTCCTGTGACATGTTGCTATTTGGAATCTGCTTTGTGTTAATTGGTGGAGAACTAGTAATCCTCTTTGAGGGCATGGTTTCAGCTTGATTCTTTATACTCCTAGAGTTCCTTCGCTGAGCCCTTCCCATCTGAATGAATCCTTAAGATCCCTTCTTTCAGCTTTAGTCTGGATAGGGGCACACTGTGAGTGCCAGGTAAGCTGCCTCCTCTGTCACTAGGGGGAGCCCTTCACATATTGTTCAGGATTTTGCTAGCTCCGCTGGGGGGGCTGCCCCTCTTCCTCTCCCGAGGTGGCTTCTGTCTCTCTCTGCAAGAAAGACAGTGGATAGGGAGAGTGGAGCGGTGCCCTCATTCACCCAGTGCCCCAGCCACTGCAGTTCCCGCGGGAGATGGTCTGCCCCACCCCAATGTCTGCAAGGTCCACGCTCCACTCTCTCGTGACTGGGGAACCACTCAGTGTTCACACAAAGGTGGAGCTCCTAGTCAGGGTCCGTGGACTAGGGAAGGGAGCCGCCTAGGGAGCCGCCCGGTACCCAATCGCTCCTCAGCGTTTAGGCTGTGGACCCCTACAATGGCGGCCGCCCGTCTGCAGATCACTGTCACTGGGGTTGAATGCTCAGGGACTGGCAGAGGCCAGAGGAGCCGGGGAGCGGGAGAATCCAGCCGCCCACCTATACGAGGCAGTTTGGCGTCTGCTAGAGCCGGGACCAAAGCAGCCCCACCGCCCACGTATAGGAGACAGTTGCTAGGTGCGTCAGCTGCGCACAGCACTCCAGGGTCCAAAATGCCTCCTGCCAATGTCTCTTCTCTGCAGAGCCCCACATCTCCCGTGGCGATTCTGCACCGACTTCAGGCAGATCCTCAATTGAGTGGGTGTGGAGGTCAGAGGGGGAACAAGATGCTTTCCTGTGGGGCTGAACCCACCCCACTCTCTGGTGAGGTGGGTACAGCTGTCCCGTGCTCCCTTCTCTATTGGCCATCCCGCACTCTCCAGATTTTGGTGATTTATTTCCCTAATCACCTCAGTCTTTTCTTGCTCTCTCTCTCTGTCCCACGCTGATTCTCCATGGATTCACACCACCGTTCTTGTGGGGAAGTGAACCTCTAGGGTTGTGGCAGTGGGAGACCCATGCCTTCCACTCCAGGAGCACGAATCCAGGAGGTCACCACCATTCCACCATCATTGAGAATGAATCAAAGGAGTCTTAAAGGAACGGGCTGAAAAGTGCGGATCCTGTTTCAGTCTAAGTCTGAAACAGGATCCGCACTTTTCACCTGCCACACACATGCCCACTTCTCCTCTCTGGGCATAATAAAAACAAACCACTGGACTGACAGAGGGCTTGCCCCCCCACACACACCACACGACCCCACACAAAAACGTCCCCTCCAGTGACTCATTCTTATGCTAACTGGCAAATGGTGCTATGCCTTTTAAAATAATGGAAAAAGGATGGTGGAATGATACTTGAAAGACTGGTTTTATTCCACGCTCCCGTACCAAGTATCGGCAACACCAAGTGAGCTAGGCCTCAGCATAGTTTTTTCCCTGGCAGCCATCTTGGGATTAAGGAGGCAGAGAAGTACCTTGTCACAATTATGGTGAAAGGTGCTGCAAAAAT